>NC_084613.1:21605644-21665644 GCF_033978795.1 Nerophis ophidion
GAGTAGTCGATGCTGAACTTTTCCATTTCGGATCGTCGTACAGTGCTCAACAAATGTCAATTTGGAGCGGAATATGTCTTGATTGGATTATCCGGAGAATAGTGCTCGATACCGTGGTAGAGCGCAATATGTAGGTGTGGGAAAAAAATCACAAGACTACTTCAATCTCTACAGATCTGTTTCATGAGGGGTTCCTCAATCATCAGGAGATTTTAATGGAAGCATTCACATACAATGGTTTATATAGAGCACAGAGTGGGTGGGTACAAGCAGGCGTAGGGTGTGGTGATTGGCTCATGTGTTACTTAGGAGGTGTTTCCCGCCTGTGGCGGCATGTTGAAATGATTTCACTGCGCCTGTTGAGGGATGATAGCTCTGGATGATATATAATAAACAGTTTCTCTTTTAAGCATAAGTTGCATCTTTTATTACCACTGTTGTAAGGTGTGCTGGATGCAAGAATTTGCCATGTTATTGAATATTCAACATTATTGTCTTTGAGGTTCCAGATGTGTTTGCTGAGTTCGGTAGAATTCTGCAAAGTCTGGTTTCTAAAGGAGGCGTTGTGATTATTCCATCTTGTTTGAACGCTCCTTCGGTTAATCCTACGTACGTGTCGGATGTGTTAATGTCCTTGCGTATTACCTTTGCCTGGTAAACGACTGATGTCTGTAAGCACCTTCCGTTGAGAGGGCAATCAGGTTTCTTGCGACAGTTACATTCATTATTGGTTTCAGAGTCGTTTAGTCTGGGGGTAGGCAGTCCTTTTGCAATTGCTTTGTTGTGGTTTGAAATGATTTGTTGCATGTTATTCATACAGCTGTAGCTCAATTTAATGTTGTTCTTGTTGAATATTTTTCTTAGGGTGTTGGCCTTTGGGGAAGTGTTTGTCGATCAGAGTGAGGAACTTGCGGCCGATGTTGGTTGAGACGTCTTTGCTGAATGGCGGATTGTACCAGATGATGTTGTTTCGTTTTCTGCTCTTTTTTGGTTGGTTTCCTGGGGTGGGTTCATAGCGTGAGGGTGAAGTTGTATCCGCTTTCATCAAGTGCTTTCTGGTACGGGGGGGTTGCTTGGTCGAATTCAGCTTTGCTGGATGACAGCATCGATAGCCTTTTATTAATTCCGGTAGGTATTCTTTTCGTGGTGGTGGGTGGGTGGTTGCTGTCGTGGTGCACGTATTGGAGTGTTGTGTTGGGTTTCGTGAATGGTTGGTAGCTGTTATTTCTCAGGTTGAAAGTGACGTCGAGGAAGTTGACGGTTTGCTTGTTGGCTTCAATCGTGATCTGTAGGCCGTTTTCTTTGAAGATTTGGCATATGCGCTTCTTGGTGTTCTCGCTGCTCCTTGGCGAGGCGCGGCACACTGCCAGTCCATCATCACGGTAAATACCAAGGTTCAGGTTGAGGCTAGCAAGCTGGGAGAGGAGGAAACTCCCAACGAGTTCGCACGTTTCTGCTCCGTCAAAACTCCCCATAGTAACGTCAAATGTTGAATTGTTCTTTTTTTGCCATGGTGTACTGTTGTGGATGAGTATGGAGTTCTTTGCGTGGATGATGATGTTTCTTTCGTTGCCTGTGATTGAGTCGTAGTCCGAGGCGAAGTTTAGTGCTTGGGTCAGTAGGTCTTGCGTGATGGAAGGGTAAAATTCTTCGATGTCGAAGGAGATAAAGTTGTGTTGTTGTTTGTCTTGGATGTTGTTGAACCATTTGATTACTGCTGCTGTATTTCTCCATTGGTTGAGTGGTGTTTTGTCCTTGATTTTTGCGTTGATTCTGTCCAGGATTATTTTGCTGATTTTTCCTATTTCGGATTTAGTTGGGTTTATTAGTCGGCATGTTGGGTTATTTGCGAAGTTGGGTTTGTGGTCCTTCAGTGTGATGAAGGCTTCTTTGTTGGCTGTGGCGTCCACCCTGTCCTCAATGTCCAGTTCGGTTGCGATCCGCTTGTTTTCCAGGTGGATGTTCTGTAAAGTGTTGGGTTGCGCTTTTTTGTATGATTTGGTGATGCTTTTGTCCAGTAAAGAGTTATGTTCTGGTATGTCCATTCTGTAGAAGTTTGTGGTTTTATCGGCGGCTATGATGAGGTTGCTTACTTTCTTGATGCGCTCCGTGTCATTTTTTATATATATATCTTGATTGGATTATTATTGGATTATTATATATATATATATATATATATATATATATATATATACATATCTTGATTGGATTATTCAGAGAATAGTGCTCGATACCGTGGTAGAGTGCAACGGGGGTGCTTACAGACATCAGTCTTTTACCAAGCAAAGGTAACACGCAAAGACATTAACACATCCGACACGTACGTAGGATTAATCGAAGGAGCGTTTAAAACCAGATGGAATAATCACAAGGCCTCCTTTAGAAACCAGACTTTGCGGAATTCTTCAGAACTCAGCAAGCACATTTGGAACCTCAAAGACAATAATGTTGAATATTCAATAACATGGCAAATTGTTGCATTCAGCACACCTTACAACAGTGGTAATAAAAGATGCAACCTATGCTTAAAAGAGAAACTGTTTATTATATATTATCCAGAACTATCATCCCTCAACAAGCGCAGTGAAATCATTTCAACATGCCCCCACAGACAGAAACACCTCCTAGGTAACACATGAGCCAATCACCACACCCTACGCCTGCCTGTACCCACCCACTCTGTGCCGTATATAAACCATTGTATATGAATGCTTCCATTAAAATCTCCTGATGATTGAGGGAACCCCTCATGAAACAGTTCTGTAGAGATGAAGTAGTCTTGTGATTTTTCCCACACCTACATATATATATATATATATATATATATATATATATATATATATATATATATATATATATATATATATATATATATATATATATATATATATGTATATATATATATGTATATGTATATATATGTATATATATATATATATATATATATATATATATATATATATATATATATATATATATATATATATATATATATATATATATATATGTATATATACAGCCCATACTTGCCAACCCTCCCAGATTTTCCGGGAGACTCCCTAAATTCATCGCCTCTCCCAAAAACCTCCCGGAAGAAATTTTCTCTCAAAAATCTCACGAAATTCAGCTGGAGATGGAGGCCACGCCCCCCCCAGCCTAAACATGCACAGTTCGAAGCATTTAAAGTCATTTTTAAAAACGACTGCCAAACCTCCTCCTTTTCGACCGGACGACCGCGGAGAATTAAAGTAGGAACACTCGGGAGGCAGAAGTTCATTAAGAGGGGCGGACACACCGGCTCTCAGCCATGTTTCCGTCACACAGAGGAAGTCAAGTCCGCGGGAAGTGAAGAAATCCTTCAGGATAAACGTTTTGTTTGTCAAAGATCTTGCGTTCACAAGACCGAACCTGGCGGGGGCCAGCACGTCCAAGGGCGCAGCTAATCCAGGTGGGGCCCGACACACAGCCCGCAGGTGGCGGGGGGGAGGAGCCACGAGGTGGGAAAGGAAGGCAGGAATCCGGCCAGGTGAAAAAGCTGACTGGGACGTCGAAAAACCAACGTCAAAGTTGATCATATCAGTGGGAAAGGGGCAAAGATCCAACCGTGTTTGGCGGTCATACACAAGCAGTGAGCTGACAGAGACGAAAATAGACGCAAACAACACGCAAACAACACAAAAACGAACAGAGCTGACAGCGAGAGACGGCAGGGCAAAGCACATACTGGCGCCGTCTTCTGGAAACTCGGAAGTGACGTTACTCAAATAGTGAAAGGTAAGTGTTTTTTTTTTTTAAGTAACCAGCAAACACAGTACAGTTAGTAGAACAACTGTGTTTTTATTACTGTGTATTTGAAAGGTGCCGTCTGAAATTCAACTATTTATTTTATTTATATGTATAATAAAATAAATATATATAGCTAGAATACATATATACATATATATATATATATATATATATATACATATATATATATATATATATATATATATATATATATAATCCAATCAAGACATATATATATATATATATATATATATATATATATATATATATATATATATATATATATATATATATATATATAAATTACTTGAGTTGGTGAATTGGCTGTAAATATACTCTCCTCTTAACCACGCCCCCCACCCCAACCACGCCCCCAAACCACAACCCCGCCCCACCCTCGACCACGCTCCCCACCCCCCACCTCCCGAAATCGGAGGTCTCAAGGTTGGCAAGTATGATACAGCCCAGTCCAAAAATTCGGGGACCCCTGGTATAAACAATGCAGTAGGCTTACAACTTTTTTTTTTATTACTCTATGTGATATTATAAAAAAAATATGTTTTTTCAATGAGAATTAAGTCACAATATTACAATAACTTTTATTTTAATTTTATGAGAATTAAAGTGCAGATTTACAATAAAAACATGTTTTTTACTTGGACATAATAAGGTTAATAATGTATTGTCTTTATTTTTATGACACTTATCTTGGAATTTTAGAACAAAGAAAGGTATTTTTTCTAATTAATAAAGTTCTATTGTTTTGAGGAAACAAACAGGAATAAAGTTGCAATACTTATTTTTAAAATAAAATTGTAATGTGAGGGGGAAAACACACAAAATATTGTTATGAAAATATTGTTAATAGAATAATGTTGATTAAGAAAATGTAAATCTTTACAGGAAAACATATAAGCCAGGCGTCCCCAAACTACGGCTCCAGCCCGCCAGCGTCCAAAATCCGTCCCGCAGGAAGACCCAAGTTAAAACCAAAAGTTTTTATTTTTTTATTTTTATTTTTTGTATTATTATTTTTTTAAATATGTCCTTTCTAATCCATGTTCTACTGCTTGTAACGTTTGGGTTCCCCCAGCCGCTCAAGCAAATCATATTGTGTAAAAATGCATATCCGCGATCTTTCAGTCAATTTCTTTTTAACGCAATGCGGCCCCCGAGTCCAAAATGTTGGGACCCCTGATTTACATCAACAACATGATCTGCCTGATTGGCTGGACAGGACAGATTTATAAAAAATAAAAATAAAAATAAAACAAATGTGCTGTTTTAAACTGCGATATTGTTCAATGAAAGACACTTATTATGTATGTCTAGCTTGTGCGCTATTGTGTGCTTAGCTGTTGTGTCGCTGCAAGCTTGTAGCAGCCTACAGGCGACCATGTAAAACTGACTTGACTAAAGCGGAAGAAAGCCTGTGCTTATTGGAAGACATTTCGATGTCCAGCTTTGCACAAGTAAACACGCCGCGGCAACTGCTTGTACCGGAGATATCGTACCGATATCAATACCGGATCGGACACCACCCATAAAGAGCCCAAGTCAGGAGGTGGCCTTCAGCTGTTGGTGCCAATGTTGTTTTGACCCGCTGCTAATTAGGAGACTGCAACAGTTGTTTGCTTTTGTAGACCACACACTATACCAGGGGTCACCAACCTTTTTGAAACCAAGAGCTACTTCTTGGGTACTGATTAATGCGAAGGGCTACCAGTTTGATACACACTTAAATAAATTGCCAGAAATAGCCAATTTGCTCAATTTACCTTTAATAAATAAATCTATATGTATAAAAAAAATGGGTATTTCTGTCCGTCATTCCGTCGTACATTTTTTTTCCTTTTACGGAAGGTTTTTTGTAGAGACTAAAGGATGGAAAAAACACTTAATTGAACGGTTTAAAAGAGGAGAAAACACAAAAAAAATGAAAATGTAATTTTGAAACATAGTTTATCTTCAATTTCGACTCTTTAAAATTCAAAATTTAACCCCCCCAAAAAAATAAAGAGAAAAACTAGCTAATTCAAATCTTTTTGAAAAAATTTAAAAAAAGAATTTATGGAACATCATTAGTAATTTTTCCTGATTAAGATTAATTTTAAAATTTTGATGACAGGTTTTAAATAGGTTAAAATCTAATCTGCACTTTTTTTTTAGAATATATAACAAATTGGACCAAGCTATATTTCTAACAAAGACAAATCATTATTTCTTCTAGATGTTCCAGAATTTTTTTTTTAAAGAAACTCAAAAACTTTGAAATAAGATTTAAATTTGATTCTACAGATTTCCTTGATTTGCCAGAATAATTTTTTTGAAATTTAATCATAATAAGTTTGAAGAAATATTTCACAAATATTCTTCGTCGAAAAAACAGAAGCTAAAATGGAGAATTAAATTAAAATGTACTTATTATTCTTTACAATAAAAAAAATAAATACTTGAACATTGATTTAAATTGTCAGGAAAGAAGAGGAAGGAATTTAAAAGGTAAAAAAGGTATATGTGTTTAAAAATCCTAAAATCATTTTTAAATTGTATTTTTTCTCTAAAAGTGTCTTTCTGAAAGTTATAAGAAGCAAAGTAAAAAAAATAAATGAATTTATTTAAACAAGTGAAGACCAAGTCTTTAAAATATTTTCTTGGATTTTCAAATTCTATTTGCGTTTTGTCTCTCTTAGAATTAAAAATGTCGAGCAAAGCGAGACCAGCTTGCTAGTAAAAAAATAAAATTCAAAAAATAGAGGAAGCTCACTGGTAAGTGCTGCTATTTGAGCTATTTTTAGAACAGGCCAGCGGGCGACTCATCTGGTCCTTACGGACCACCTGGTGCCCGCGGGCACCGCGTTGGTGACCCCTGTACTATACTGTAGCAGACGCAGCCATTTATGGAGCGGAGGTATCATTTGGGGCCTTCCAACGATATATGTTGTTATTGTTGTTGTTGTTTTACGGCACAATACCTCATTATTCATATTATCTTTTTTTCCATTGCTTCCGGAAAAATCATTAAGAATGTGTTGAACCGACACCTGTTGCTTTAAAGATATTGTGTACTAATACAGTATGTGTGTGTGTGTGTGTGTGTGATTGTGTTGTTTCCATGCCAGTCCTTTACACTGGGCGGCCCAGTTGCCCAGCAGCCAACGCCCTTAAGAACAGACCCTGCAGTGTGTGTGTGTGTGTGTGTGTGTGTGTGTGTGTGTGTGTCCACACAGGAAGTGTGTGTCAGAGGAAGTGGGTGGGTTTGCACAGGTGCATGGAGCTTGTGACTCCTGGCCGGTGCATCTGAGGTCCCCCGGCCCAGAAAGTAACCTCCCCTCAGCAAACACGTGATGGAGCTGCAGGAAGTGTGTGTCCGTGCGTGTGTGTGTGTGCGTGCGTGTGTGTGTGTGCGTGTGTGTGTGTGTGTGTGTGTGTGGGGTGGGGGCAGGTTTCAAGTTGCACACTTCACATGCGTCCAGCAAACCGTGTGTTTAACCTAAAAACCGGCAAAGTCCGCAGGTTTCGCTCGTGCCGACCTCAGGGTGAATGTGTTCGTTGGTGTTCAGAAGCAGACTAAGAACAAACAGTCGTATCTGGTGTGTGTGTGTGTGTGTGTGTATGTGTGTGTGTGTGTGTGTGTGTGTGCGTGTGTGTGTGTGTGTGTGTTTTCTTGTTTTTGTACCCTGCTGAGACATCAACAATGAAAAGTACCGTCCATATGAGGACCGGTGAACAAGTTAATGAGGGTGGTCCCAAAAAGGAGGGATTTTTCAAATTGACTGTGTGTCGGTTTTAAAAGTGCTCCCCCTCTGGTCAACGTATGTGATAGCAAGTGTGTGTAAGAAATTGAAATGCGCCCCCTTTGGCCAAAATCAATGGAAAAAAACTAATAAATAAATATGTATATAGAGACTTGAAGTATTTAATGAAGATTAAAAACAATTACAAACAACTATTTTTTTTAAATTTACTAAAAGCATTAATGTGTTACCTTTTTTTTCTTATAAAATTGGGAAACATTTCTCATAGTATTTCTGTTTCCGTAATATTGCAATATCCATCCATCCATTCATTTTCTACCGCTTATTCCCTTTGGGGTGGCGGGGGGCATTTGACCTTTCTCAGCTACAATTGGGCGGAAGGCAGAGTACACCCTGGACAAGCCGCTATCTCATCGCAGAGTCGCCGCCTCATCGCAGATATTGCAATATTTCCTCGTAAAATCATTAATTTTTAATGCAAAATTATGTAATTTGTCGTATAAAATTCTGACTTTTATCACAATGTTTCCTATGTTTCTGTTGTTCTTGTAAATATTGACAATTTTGGAGTAAAATTATGACTTTTGTCAAAACTTTGCCCAGTAAAATTGTGATTATAATTATGCTATTGCCAAAATTTGGATTTTTATTTTTTATAAAATTGTGACATTTCTCGAGTAAAATTACGACTCTTTTCATAAAAAAAAATTGCCAACATTTTAAGCTTTTCTTGTAAAATTGCGACTGTTATTTAGTAAAATTTCAACTTTTATCACAGTATTGCACGAATGTTCAGTTTTTCCTGTAAAATTTTGACTTGCTTTGAGTAAAATTACAACTTGTATTACAATACTGCCAAAATTCTAAGTTTTTCTTGTGAAATTGTGATCTTTTTCTTGTTAAATTCCAACTCATTTTTCACAGTAATGCACGAATGTTCAGTTTTTCCTGTAAAATTTTGACTTGCGTTGAGTAAAACTACAACTTGTATTATAATACTGCGAAATTCAAAGTTTTTCTTGTGAAATTGTAACCTTTTTCTTGTGAAATTCCAACTAATTTTTCACAGTATTGCACGAATGTTCAGTTTTTCCTGTAAAATTTTGACCTCCGTCGAGTAAAATTACAACTTGTCTTACAATACTGCCACAATTCTAAGTTTTTCTTGTGAAATTGTGACCTTTTTCTTGATAAATTCCAACTAATTTTTCACAGTATTGCACGAATGTTCAGTTTTTCCTGTAAAATTTTGACTTTCGTCGAGTAAAATTACAACTTGTCTTACAATACTGCCAAAATTCTAAGTTTTTCTTGTGAAATTGTGACCTTTTTCTTGTGAAATTCCAACTAATTTTTTACAGTATTGCACGAAGGTTCAGTTTTTCCTGTAAAATTTTGACTTGCGTTGAGTAAAATTACAACTTGTATTACAATACTGCCAAAATTCCAAGTTTTTCTTGTGAAATTGTGACCTTTTTCTTGTGAAATTCCAACTCATTATTCACAACAACCTATTTTATATTTGCATAGTATGTATATATTATTAATGGTGTAAATACACATCTTTATATATCAAGAAAGGGTGGTCCTAAAGAGGGAAGCATTATTCTGAGGTCTCACGAAGGTGACAAATACAAGAGTGTGTGTGTGGGCTGAGCTGGGATAATCTCCTGCTCAAAGGCTTTGGGGAAGGCAGGTGATACAGTTTTGAAAGCGATTCACCGGCCACAACATTAGGGACACCTGCGTATGACAAACTTAATACGACGGTGTTCATTTCATGTTTATTTTGTAGTTTTCATTACTGTACAGTTGTACTGCATCATGTACCAGCATACTTAGTACACATTCAAATACTTAAAACACCCTTTACTACCACTACTACGCAACCTTGGCGAGCATTGTTGCAGCACATCCTTAAAAAAAGCAGCGCACCCCTGTTATATAAAGGATCTTTGACTAATGTTTGATGGTCGGTTCTTATGAACAAAGCAAATCACTCCTGTTGTATAGAGGATCTATGGCAAGCCTTTTGGAAGAGCTGAAGACTGATTTTTGGTTGAATTGTTATGGTAAGTTCTTAAACATTTTTGTTCTTGAAAACAGTAGAACACCCCTGTTATATAGAGGATATTTGTTCTTGAAAACAGTAGAGCACCCCTGCCTTATAGAGGATCTTCATTTTTGAAAACAGTAGAGCACACCTTCCTTATAGAGGATCTCCGTTCTTAAAAACAGTAGAGCACCCCGGTTATATAGAGGATCTTTGTCTTGAAAACAGTAGAACACCCCTGTAATTTAGAGTAACTTTGTCCTTGAAAACAGTAGAGCACCCCTGTTATATAGAGGATCTTTGTTCTTGAAAACAGTAGAGCAATGGTCCCCAATGCTCTAACTTGTCATGAAAAATTGAGTTTTTTTGGGTTGGTGCACTAATTGTAAGTGTGTCTTTTTTTTTAATGTTGATTAAAAAAAAAATTAATAATAATAATAATAAAGAAATAAAAAAAATAAAAAAATATGTAAAATCCTTCTGCGGCCCGGTTCCAATCGAATAATAATAATAATAAAGAAATAAAAAAATAAATAAAAAAAAAATAAAATTCTTCCGCGGCCCGGTACCAATCGAGCCGCGGCCCGGTGGTTGGCGACCACTGAAGTAGAGCACCCCTGTCATATAAAGGATCTTATTTCTTGAAAACAGTAGAGCCCCTTTGCCTTATAGAGGATATTTGTTCTTGAAAACAGTAGAGTGCACCTGTTATATAGAGGATCTCCGTTCTTAAAAACAGTAGATCATTCTGTCATTAGGAGGATCTTTGTTTTTGAAAACAGTAGGGCACCCCTGTCATATAGAGGACATTTGTTGTCTAAAACAGTAGAGCACCCCTGTTATATAGAGGAACAAACCCTTGTCATATAGAGGATATTTGTTCTTGAAAACAGTAGAGCACCCCAGCCTTACAGAGGATCTTTGTTCTTGAAAACAGTAGAGTACACCTGTCATATAGAGCAGTGGTCCCCAACCACCAGGCCGCGGCCCGGTCTGATTGGTACCGGGTCGCAGAAGAATTTTGTATTCATTTTTATTAAAAAAAAAAAATTAATAAATTAAAAAAAATATATCCATCCATCCATCCATCCATCCATCCATCCATCATCTTCCGCTTATCCGAGGTCGGGTCGCGGGGGCAGCAGCCTAAGCAGGGAAGCCCAGACTTCCCTATCTCCAGCCACTTCGTCCAGCTCTTCCCGGGGGATCCCGAGGCGTTCCCAGGCCAGCCGGGAGACATAGTCTTTCCAACGTGTCCTGGGTCTTCCCCGTGGCCTCCTACCAGCTGGACGTGCCCTAAACACATCCCTAGGGAGGCGTTCGGGTGGCATCCTGACTAGATGCCCGAACCACCTCATCTGGCTCCTCTCGATGTGGAGGAGCAGCGGCTTTACGTTGAGCTCCTCCCGGATGGCAGAGCTTCTCACCCTATCTCTAAGGGAGAGCCCCGCCACCCGGCGGAGGAAACTCATTTCGGCCGCTTGTACCCGTGATCTTATCCTTTCGGTCATGACCCAAAGCTCATGACCATAGGTGAGGATGGGAACGTAGATCGACCGGTAAATTGAGAGCTTTGCCTTCCGGCTCAGCTCCTTCTTCACCACAACGGATCGATACAACGTCCGCATTACTGAAGACGCCGCACCGATCCGCCTGTCGATCTCACGATCCACTCTTCCCCCACTCGTGAACAAGACTCCTAGGTACTTGAACTCCTCCACCTGGGGCAGGGTCTCCTCCCCAACCCGGAGATGGCACGCCACCCTTTTCCGGGCGAGAACCATGGACTCGGACTTGGAGGTGCTGATTCTCATTCCGGTCGCTTCACACTCGGCTGCGATATATATTTTTTTTTTATTATATCAACATAAAAAACACAATATACACTTACAATTAGAGCGCCAAACACAAAAACCTCCCTTTTTCATGACAAAGGAAAAAAACAACAACAAAAAAAACAAATGGATTGTGTCAGATGTAAATATAAACGGAATATATCCCATCCATCCATCCATTTCCTACCGCTTATTCCCTTAATGATTTGATGAATCATTTTCAACCAAGGGCGTCACTAGCTTTTAAGGACAGGGGGGCTTAGCCCCCAGGAGATGCACAGGATGCGAGCGAACGTAGTGCACGAGGCCAAAACTTCACAGCAAATATCGAGAATAATTTGACTGATGCTGAGCGCTCACAATTTCATTCTGATCTCTACAATGACAATACATATATATATATATATATATATATATATATATATATATATATATATATATATTAGAGATGCGCGGTTTGCGGTCTCATCCGCAGAGTCAGCAGAGCGCCCATGTAATTTTGAGGATCTTTGACTTTGGTTTTTGCAGTTGGTTCCTAAAAACAGCCAAATACTCCTGTCATTTAGAGGATCTTTAACTTATGTATTTGCAGTTGGTCCTTAAAACAGCAGACCATTCCTTACACATAGATGATCTTTGAGTAGTGTTTTTGCAGTTGGTTCTTAAAACAGCAGAACGCTCCTGTTGTAAAGAGAATCTTTGACTCAAGTTGCTGCAGTAGATTCCGAAAAAAAACAGAGCGCTCCTTCTTTCTCTACTGCTTTGTGCAGAAGGTTCCTAAAAACCGCAAATATCAAGAATAATTTGACTGATGCTGAGCGCTCACAATTTCATTCGGATCTCTACAATGACAATACAGATTCCGACCAATGTAAAGGATCTTTGACTCAAGTTTTCTCCGTAGGTTGCGCGCCCCTGTGTCATAGAGGATCTTAGACTAGTGTTTTTGCAGTCGGTTCTTATAAACGCCCGAACGAGAGGATCTTTGACTATTGTTTTTGCAATAATTTCTCAAAAACAGCACATCCTTTGTTGCATTGAGAATAAGTTGACTAATATTTTTGCAAGTCTTTAAAGACAGCAGAGTGCCCATGTCATTTTGAGGATCTTTGATTTTGGTTTTTGCAGTTGGTTCCTAAAAACAGCCAAACACTCATGTCATTTAGAGCAGTGGTTCCCAACCTTTTGTATCCGCGGACCGGTCAACGCTTAATAATTTGTCCCGCGGCCCGGGTGGGGTGGGGAGGGGGTTCTTTTTTTTTTTTTTTTTTCTTTGTCATGAAAAAGGGAGGTTTTTGTGGTCGGTGCACTAATTGTAAGTGTATATTGTGTTTTTTTATGTTGATTTAATAAAAATAAAAAATAAAAAAATAAATAAAATAAATAAAATGTATATTTTTTTTTATTTATTTTATTTTATTTTTTTAAATAAAAAGGAATATCAGACCACTCCTTTCATATAGATAATCTTTGAGTAGTTTTTTTGCAGTTGGTTCTTAAAACAGCAGACCGCTCCTGTCGTAAAGAGGATCTTTGACTCAAGTTTTTGCAGTAGATTCCGAAAAACAACAGAGCGCTTCTTCTTTCCCTACTGCTTTGTGCAGGAGGTTCCTAAAAACAGCAAATATCGAGAATAATTTGACTGATGCTGAGCGCTCACAATTTCATTCTGATCTCTACAATGACAATACAGATTCTGACCAATGTAAAGGATCTTTGACTCAAGTTTTCTCCATAGGTTGCGTGCCCCTGTCTTATAGAGGATCTTTGACTTTTTTTTTTTTTTTTTTTTTTTTTACATTTCGTCCCAAAAAAGCAGCAGCTAGTTCCTGTTGTACAGAATCTATTAATTAATTAATTTTTGCTTAGTTTTTGTTAAAAATTTTAACAAACTAAGGGCCACGTTCTAAAAAAAAAAAAAGGTGGCCCCCAGAAGAGTTTATTTGAGGAGCCATGCAGGCGGTAGGTGCTAACATGCTTAATCTGGTTTTCTTCTAAAGCTGCCATTTTCCAGCCATTTGTCACAATGCGCGTTCCAGTCCCAGACAGGATCGTTATCCTCGCTGCGTAAATGGCGGAACTGGAGTGGGGAGATAACACACAGACACACACACACACACACACACACACACACGCTGGAATAGCCACCTCCAACCAAAAGGCAACACACTCCAGCCTGGGTGGTCTCCCCATCGCCACGAGGGTTAATGACAGCCCTGTTTGGAGGGTGCGAGCACGACGCCAGAGACACGCACACAAATACGCACACAAGGCCTGGCTAACAATGCTGACAAGCAGTCATGTGGTCATGTGGTCGCCCGGCGTCTGCTGAACAAGTCGGGTGAGGTGATGACTGTTTAGTGGCTTCCAGGGGTCAGCTCGCGTGTCGGATTGTGTCTGCTTATTAAGCGGCAAAAGCCGCCAAAACATGCCAATTGTTATGACTAAGAATACACTGGAAAGGATCGTGTATTCGCCATATCGCATGTACTTGATTCTACTGTAGAAGTCTCAACAGGAGGTTTAGGCCTGGTTCATACTGCAGGCCAATTCCCACATGTGATATGTATCGCATTTTTCCATATCAGTGTGAACGGGGCAATTACAAATTTGTCAAATCCGACCCAGGCCTCTTTCGTTTGTGGAGATCCTTGATGAAATTCTCTGACATTGTAGCAGTTCATTTTAAAAAATGGCACAATGCTTCTGTCATATAGAGGATCTTTGGGATGGTGCACTAATTGTAAGTGCATCTTGTGTTTTTTATGTTGATTTAATTAAAAAAATAAAATAAATAAAAACATTAAAAAAAATAAAAATGTATAAAAAATTATTCTGCGGCCTGGGGGTTGGGGACCACTGATCTAGAGCAGTGGTTTTCAACCACTGTGACGTGACATACAGTCTGGTGTGCCGTGGGAGATGATGTAATTTCACCTAATTGGGTTAAAAATATTTTTTTGCAAACCAGTAATTGTAACCCGAAAATAATGCGTCGTTGTTTAGCGTCTGTGTTGTCTAAAGCTTGGCAGAGTAACCGTGTAATACGCTTCCATATCAGTAGGTGGCAGCAGGTAGCTAATTGTTTTGTAGATGTTGGGAATGTGGTTTGTCGTGATCACAAAATGCGGGAGGCAGTGTGTAGGAAAAAAGGTACCTAACGCTAAAAAACAAAAATAAACAAAAGGCGAGGGCCGCTATGAAAAAGCATTGAAGCTTAAGGTTGCAAAGTAAACAAAAAGAGAATGGTGGAAGACAGCAAAGACTTACTGCGTGTGGAGAGGATGGCGTCCACTAGAGATGCGCGGTTTGCGGTCTCATCCGCGGATAATGCGCGGGTCGGGCGGGTGACATGACGAAAAAATAGATTTTAAATAGATTCGGCGGGTGGTGGTTGAACCATTCGGAAACATTTGGTATACATAGTTCAGGGATCGGTATCCTTAACCATTCAAAGAGCCATTTAGGACCCGTGTCATAAAGCGAAGATGACAATAGGAGACACAAACATTCTCTAGAATTACTGCCGGCAGTCACCCAATTAATAAGTATTAGGGCGTGCTATGAAGCCATTGGCTTTGTCGCCTACTACAGCATTTACGATCTGCTTGTCAGTCCAGCATCATGTTGTGTGTGGCTTCCGCGGACACACGCACAAGATTGCAAGGCATACTGGGTGACACAAAGTGCACTAATGGTTGTGATATAAACAATTTTAACACTCTTAGTAATATGCGCCACGCTGTGAAGCCACACCAAACACGAATGACAAACACATTTCAGAAGAACATCTTCACAGTAACACAACATAAACGCAACACAACAAATACCCAGAATCCTTTGTATCCATGACACATCCTGACTATTTTATACACCCCGTGCGTCGGTAAGGTGGGCGGGGTTGGGGGCGCGGGGGTGTAAAATATATTCAGGGTGTGTCACAGATGCAAAGGATTCTGGGTATTTCTTGTGTTGCGTTTATATTCTGGTACTCTGAGGATGTTCTCCCGAAATGTGTTTGTCATTCTTGTTTGGTGTGGGTTCCCAGCGTGGCGCGTATTAGTAAGAGTGTTAAAATTGTTTATATCACAACCATCAGTGTACTCTGTATCACCCAGTATGCCTTTCAGTCTTGTACGTGTAATTGTGGAAGCTGCATACAACATGTTGCTGGACCAACAATAGGTTTGTCCATATTGTTGAAGGCGTCGAAGGCAATGGCCCTTATTTTTGTCATCAGGATGAACACCATTGGATATTCGCGAGAACGTATGCAGCTCCCATTGTCTTCTTTACTCTGTGAAACGGGTTAAAATAGCTCTTTGAGTGGTAAAGGTGGCAGACCTCTGATGTATTTCAATGGCCGGGTGGCGGGCGGTTGCAGTTCTGCTAAAATGTTGGTTCGGGTGGAAGGCGGGTGGATTACGACTTTGGTGATGTGGTTGAGGATGATATAATTGCCTATCCACGCATCTCTAGCGTCCACAAAGTACATCCGTACATGACATGACAATCAACAATGTCCCCACCAAGAAAGATGGCGTTCACACAACTTAAATAGTCTTGGTTGCGAAAACAAAGCAGGTGCGGGGAATAGCGTTCAAGCAAGACATCAAACTGCTACAGGAAAATAGCAACAAGACAGCAAAAAACTAAAAAATAGGAGCGCAAGACAAGGACTACACGAAATCACCAAAAAAAACTCCAAACAAGTCACACATTTTTTTATGGTAATTAATACAAAAAATAATAATATATTACTTATGTTTTGGTGACTTGTACAGGTGTACCGCCCCTCTCGCTTTGGATGCAAGCGGTATAAAATGGAAGGATGGACTTATCGTTAACACTTCAATGACTGAGACCCTTTTGGGTCTGAGGAATAATGTTTAACACATCCATCCATCCATTTTCTACCGCTTGTCTCTTTTGGGGTCACGGGGGGTGCAGAGCCCTAGTGGTCCGAATGTACCGTATTTTTCGGATTATAAGTCGCTCCGACGTATACAACGCACCGGCCGAAATGCATAACAAAAAAGGAAAAAAACATATATACGTCGCACTGGAGTATAAGTCGCATTTTTTGGGGAAATGTATTTGATAAAATCCAACACCAAGAATAGACATTTGAAAGGCAATTTAAAATAAATAAAGAATAGTGAACAACAGGCTGAATAAGTTTACCTTATATGACGCATAAATAACCAACTGAGAAGGTGCCTGGTATGTTAACGTTACATATTATGGTAAGAGTCATTCAAATAACTATAACATATAGAACATGCTATAAGTTTACCAAACAATCTGTCACTCCAAATCGTTAAATCCCATGAAATCTTCTTCCTCGATGTCGCTTCTAAACAACTCTGCCAACTCCAAAGGTATGCGCCGCTTCCTCTTGTTGTTTTCTGCTGCATATTTCACTTCGTCCAGCTTGTAATCTGCAGTACATGATTTCCTTTTCGGTGCCATTTTTGTTCAGCCCTTCTCAGTTTTATAAGTTGCCGCCAACGATTAAATTATACATTTTAATAGCTACGGCAGTAGCATATAGCAGTTAGCATTCCATGACCCACAATGCACTTCTGCCTCGACCCTCCCCCGCCTAACTCTTATTGGTTGACGTGTGTGTGACGATTGCTGACATTTTCTTTGTCTCTTCCGCGAATGAGATAAATAATATTATTTGATATTCTCCGGCAGTGGTTCTTTAATGGGGGTACGCGTACCCCTAGGGGTACTTGAAGGTATGCCAAGGGGTACGTGAGATTTCTTGAAAATATTCTAAAAATAGCAACAATTCAAAAATCCTTTATAAATATATTTATTGAATAATACTTCAACAAAATATGAATGTACGTTCATAAACTGTGAAAAGGAATGCAATACTCAGTCTTGAAGGCTAGATTTTTTTGTGGACATGTTCCATAAATATAGATGTTAAAGATTTATTTTTTTGTGAAGAAATGTTTAGAATTGAGTTCATGAATCCAGATGGATCTCTATTACAATCCCCAAAGAGGGCACTTTAAGTTGATGATTACTTCTATGTGTAGAAATCCATCCATCCATTTTCCTACCGCTTATTCCCTTTGGGGTTGCGGGGGGCGCTGGTGCCTATCTCAGCTACAATCGGGGGGAAGGCGGTGTACACCCTGGATAAGTCACCACCTCATCGCAGATATGTAGAAATCTTTATTTATAATTGAATCATTTGTTTACTTTTCAACAAGTTTTTAGCTATTTTTTAATCTTTTTTTCCAAATAGTTCAAGATAGACCACTACAAAAGAGCAATATTTTATTATACATTTTAATAAATCAGAAACTGATGACATAGTGCTGTATTTTACTCTCTTTAATCTCTTTTTTTCAAACAAAAATGATTTGCTCTGATTAGGGGGTACTTCAATTAAAAAAATGTTCACAGGGGGTACATCACTGAAAAAAGTTTGAGAACCACTGTTCTACGGTAATGTGTTAATAATTTCACACATAAATCGCTCCGGAGTATATGTCGCCCCCCCGGCCAAACTATGAAAAAAAAAACTGCGACTTATAGTCCGAAAAATACGGTATATTGTTTTGGTTTCGCAAATGAAAAATATCAAAATAATCGCCCCTACGTAAACATTCTGCTTCACCGCAATGTTGGAATTAAACTTACACTTCATATCATCAAAAATCTATTTTTTTTTTTTGTCTAGAGTCTAATTTTAAGGAAACTCGTACATGTGTTGGAGAATAAAAAACAGCTGCTGGGTTGGCATGCCCGTCTCAAATAGCTTGGACGAGTCACCCAAAAGGACAAAACACTGGCTAAGTTCCCCATCCAGCACTTTGGACCGAAACAAAAGGCAACCAAGTCTGTGTTTGGACTTGAAGTCCACACTGACACATTAAAAAAAAAAAACATTTTCCCCTTTTGTCCCGGCACAAACACTGACTCTTTGTTTTGGTTCTCAAGCATCTAAACGCACTAACACCAAGTTCTCCTTTGTGCACACATGACGTGCACAAATACACCCTTACCTTTCTTCCTCCATTCATTATAAGCCCGCCCGGACCCCCTATCATTCATGTCCAAATGAGCGTGTGTTTGGACCCCAAAAAGGGCTTTTAGTCCCAATTATTTTACACACTTTACATTAAAGCACAGTGACGTGGGTGTGTTGTGTTCAGGTGCCAAGCGGCCCAGGCGAGGGCCGGGTGCCAGCGCGGATAAAGAGCAGATGGCGGCCCTGACGGGCAGAAAAACCTCTTCAGTTTTCCCACGTCCCATTCAGCTCCCGCACCGCCGCGACAGGTTGCATTGGGACTTGAATGCAGCGCCCGTCGCAAGGCAGGAGAAAGGGAAGACACAACTATATACACAACATTAGCTTAGCATTAATGAGGAAGGCAAGAAAGGTCTTTTGGAACCAATAAAGCCCAGACCTCTTTATCGTGAAAAAAAAAAGAAGTCCTAAATGCGAATCAGCCCCAAAATGTAATAACTTGTTTCTGGTTCCATTTCTGACTTTTCCTGAAAATTTCATCAAAATCCTGTGAATGAAGCCTCTTTTCTGTCACCCACTGTCTTTGTCTCTGTGGGTGGAGGCGGGGAGGCCGGCATACACGCACACACAGTTGTTTGTCCTGATTGTGGACGGTTTCTGAAATTTTGACGAAAATTGGCCCATAACTTGTTGTGTTATTTTGCTGACGAACTGGTGAAAAAAATATAATAGAGTCTTCCATGAAGAAAACATGTATACATTTGTCATCAATTCATCGAGGTTAATATATATAACCATTTTTTTTGCGTTTAAAATTTGTGAACTCCATTATTTTTTTACACAAAATTATGTGGAATATTTAATTGAATAAAGACTTCTGTGTCAAAGTTTGTTGTTGACAAACCCCAAGATGCAGAGAAGAAGGCAGGCATTTTGTATGTAAACATGATTTAATTAAAATACGAAGACAAAAAACATACAAAGTGAACAAACAAAAAGCACGCACGTGGGCGAATAACAAATTAAGAGATCTAGCATGGGAGCTAGAAAACAAAAAGGAACTTTAGCATGGAACAGAAGTCGTACTTGTACTTAGAAAACAAAACTGGAAGCAGGGAACACATCCATCTTAGATGAACTCAGGCCCAGCGAAGCCCGCAGCGTTTCTGGGTGTTGTTGATAAATGGCTTTCGCTTTGCATAGTAGAGTTTTAAAATTGCACTTACAGACGTAGCGACCAACAGTAGTTACTGACAGTGATTTTATGAAGTGTTCCTGAGCCCACGTGGTGGTATCCTTTACACACTGATGTCGCTTGTTGATGCAGTGCCACCTGAGGGATCGAAGGTCACGGGCATTCAATGTTGGTTTTCAGCCTTGCTGCTTACATGCAGGGATTTTTTCTCACAGACTCTCTGAACCTTTTGATGATATTGTTGTTGTTAAACAATTTGCTCATGCATTTGTTCACAAAGTGGTGACCCGCGCCCCATCCTGGTTTGTTAATGACTGAGCATTTCATGGAAGCTGCTTTTATACCCATGGCACCCACCTGCTCCCAATTAGCCTGTTCACCTGTGGGATGTTCCAAATAAGTGTTTGATGAGCATTCCTCAACTTTATCAGTCTTTTTTGCCACTTGTGCCAGCTTTTTTGAAATACATACATATATATATATATATATATATATATATATATATATATATATATATATATATATATATATATATATATATATATATGCCAACTCTGGACAGCTAGGAGGCCTCTGCTCGGACTGGCATTAGTTTCCCTGCATCTGGCCTCCATTGTTCAATAGCCCCCGAGCGACAGTAGCTATAGTTCCCACAGAGACAGTTGCTGTGCTGGCACACTTCTGAGGTGTAGCCTGTACACACACACACACACACACACACACACACACAGAGAAATCAGCCACCTTTCTTAGCTGTTTCCTGTGTGAACTTCTCTGAGACGGGCCAAGTCACGACAGGAAGTGGTTTTGGGGTTACGTCCGGGCATGGGAGGCTGACAGGTGTCTCGTCTGTGGAATTTCCCGTGTGAAGCAGAATTGTTTTTGTTGTTCTTTTAAACGTTCTACGTTTTAATATTTCCTTCACCGATTTTGAATATATCCCATAAGTCCCACTAGGGTCCAAAGTATGGCCTCGGGGCCATTTTTCTATACACTTAAAAAAGAAAAACTGTCAAAAGGCTTTTTTTTTTTCTTTAAATATAAGTGATGTCAAACAATTAACTTTCAAAATAAGATTTATCACGCTTTAGCATTTTGATGAATCACGATCAGTGTTAAGAAAAAATGTGTTAGATAATAACAGCATCGTTACTTTTACTAGTCACAAGTAATCTAATCAATTAAAAGAATGTACGTGACAAGGTTGTTACTGCTACTTTTGATGTTGTAGCATGTCAACCAGACAAGAAGTTCAACGCAGGAAGTCATTTTTTTTTACTAGTGAAAGCAACAAGCAGCGCCACACTAAAATGAACTTGGCATCAAACAGGAGCAGGCAACATCCCACAGTAAACAACACACTTACACACTACTACTACACTAATACTACTACGAGGTAATAACGAACAACAAATAAATAAATAAAGTGGCAAGCTTGTTAAATTATCGTATTTTTCGGACTATAAGTCGCAGTTTTTTTCATAGTTTGGCCAGGGGTGCGACTTATACTTGGGAGCTACTTATGTGTGAAATTATTAACACATTACCGTAAAATATCAAATAATATTAATGAGCTCATTCACGTAAGATACTATGCGTATAAGATTTCATGGGATTTAGAAATTAGGAGTGACAGATTGTTTGGTAAACGTATAGCCTGTTCTATATGTTATAGTTATTTGAATGACTCTTACCATAATATGTTACGTTAACATACCAGGCACCTTCTCAGTTGCTTATTTATGCGTCATATAACGTACACTTATTCAGCCTGTTGTACACTATTCTTTATTTATTTTAAATTGCCTTTCAAATGTCTATTCTTGTATACTTGTCAACCTTGTGACCTCCGATTTCGGGAGGTGGGGGGTGGGTGCCGTGGTCGGGGGTAGGGTGGGGGGCGTGGTGTGGGGCGGGGCGTGGTTAAGAGCGTAGGAGTATATTTACAGCTAGATTCACCAAGTCAAGTATTTCATATATATATGAGAAATACTTGACTTTCAGTGGATTCTAGCTATACATTTTATATACATATTAAAAAAATACTTGAATTTCAGTGTTCATTTATTTACACATTTACTCACACATAACACTCATCTACTCATTGTTGAGTTAAGAGTTGAATTGTCCATCCTTGTTTTTCTAACCATATGCATGTACAGTAGATGGCAGTATTGTCCTGTTTAAGAGTGTCACAACATTGCTGTTTACGGCAGACGAACTGCTTTACGGTAGACCAAAACGGACTGCTATTGTTGTGTGTTATTACCGCGCTGGGAGGACGTTAATGAAACTGCCTAACAATAAACCCACATAAGAAACCAAGAACTGGCCCTCGATCATTCTACAGTTATAACGTCATTGGGCAGACACGCTCTTTATATTGTGGGAAAGCGGACTTGAAAACAGGCTGTTGACACGTCACTCAGGTCCGCATGGAGCTGGAAGGGGCGTGGCCTCCAGAACCGCCTAAATTTCGGGAGAAAATTTGTCCCGGGAGGTTTTCGGGAGAGGCACTGAATTTCGGGAGTCTCCCGGAAAGGTTGGCAAGTATGATTCTTGGTGTTGGGTTTTATCAAATGAATCCCTCCAAAAAATGCGACTTATACTCAAATGCGACATATGTATGTTTTTTTACTTCTTTATTATACATTTTTGGCAGGTGCGACTTATACTCCGGAGCGACTAATTCTCCAAAAAATACGGAACGATAAACTACCAATGTTTGTCACTCACACACTAGGTGTGGTGAAATTTGTCCTCTGCATTTTTAAAAATACAACGAAAAATAAATAAATAACGATAAATAAACATAGAATACAATTACCGCAACATGTGAGTGTAAAAAAAAAAAAAAAAAAACATTATAATTTGTGCATTTTCAGAATGTGCTTGTTCTATTTTCAAACAAAGAAAACAATCTGATGTTGTCTTTGCTTTTAAGTTATCATGCCGTGATTTTACCAGCCCAGCCCACTTGGGAGTAGATTTTTCTCCATGTGGCCCCCCGATTTAGACCTAAAAAGATGGAAGCATGATATGGCGAGGGCCAAATATCACACCCAATTCGTTTTTTCTCCCTCTCAATACATTTTCTCTGTTCGTCTTCCCGGAAAGAAATAGCCCTCGAAGACGGGAACAATTTTTTCTCCCCCCCAGATTGATCAAAGATGGCAGTCAGTTGTAACTGTAATCGTCGCTGACGCGGCTGTCATTTCATCAGAGGCAACACACCACAAAACCGCCAGTGAACATCTCGTGCAAGTTCTCAACCACCTTTTCCGTGGCTCTCACAATGCGCGCCGAGGAACACCAGACCGCGTGTGGCGTTCTTCTCTTCTTGTGTCAGTGTGATTTACGCTCAACTACATGCCCTCCAAGTAGTGTGTGTGCGTGTGTGTGTGCGTGCGTGCGTGTTCTGGCAATGCTTACTTAATGGGGACATCGCTCTGTTTACATAGTCACCTTTAGGGGACTTCTGACAGTATGGGGACCTTAAAACAGATCCCCTAAAAGAAAACCTTTTCAAATGATAGTCGGATCCATTCTGAAGATGCCTCAGTGATTTTTAAGCTTCAAGATGCAGAATTTGCTTTAACATTTACAGTGGGGCAAAAAAGTATTTAGTCAGCCACCGATTGTGCAAGTTCTCCCACTTAAAATGATGACAAATGTCTGTAATTTTCATCACAGGTACACTTCAACTGTGAGAGAAATAATGTGAAAACAATTCCAGGAATTCACATTGTAGGAATTTTAAAGAATTAATTTGTAAATTATGGTGAAAAATAAGTATTTGGTCCACCATTCAAAGCTCTCACTGATGGAAGGAGGTTTTGGCTCAAAATCTCACGATACATGGCCCCATTCATTCTTTCCTTAACACGGATCAATCGTCCTTTCCCCTTAGCAGTAAAACAGCCCCAAAGCATGATGTTTCCACCCCCATGCTTCACAGTAGGTATGGTGTTCTTGGGATGCAACTCAGTATTCTTCTTCCTCCAAACACGACGAGATATTTGATGTTGAAACTCAAAAACTATTTTTTTTTTGCAAATAATAACTGACTTAGAATTTATTGGCTGCAACACGTGCCGAAGTAAATGGGAAAGGGCATGTTCACCACTGTGTTACATCACATTTTCTTTTAACAACACCAATAAACATTTGGGAGCTGAAGAAACTATATAAGTATATAAGTGTTCGGGCTGGGCGAAAATGAGGACTCAGGTGCAGAAGCGTGACAATTGAACTCAGACATTATTTAATAAAATTTCTATGCTATCTCTAGAACAGAGTGATCAAAACAAAGAGGCTACAAAATCTGAAATATATTTGAGGAACAAAGGAAGGTAGCAAAGGGCATAAGGCCAAAAACAGAAAAATCACTCCATAAGGAGGAAAAAGTAAATTGCAAAATTTCTATACAAATCTAATAGCGAAAACCAACAATGTACAATTATTTACAAAAGGAAAATCCATCATGCAAAGGAGTCGAGAAGGCAGTAAACTAAAGACGCTCCAGAAGGAGGGAAAAGGAAAACACGGCACTATGAACTAAATACAAATTACTAGCATGAAAAACTTTAGCAACAGAAAATCACTCTCTCAGAGGAAACAAAGAAATCAATAAATAAAGTGAGACAATACTTATCAAACTTGGTACAAGGCTGTGGACAAGGCTGGGGGCACGTAGCGAGACGATATACTCTGGCATAAGACAAGAGGAAGAAGATACATTTATACACATGAGGGAGGGTGACACAGGTGGGCACAATCAGGCAATCAGTAGAGAGACCAGTGACACGGGAGGAAGGGCAAGTGACCGGTAACGAGAGGGAGAGTTAACCTTTCAAAATAAAACAGGAAATGACAAGACATGAAACCAGACAAGACTTCATCCAGGTGTGACAATAAGTTGGGTGTTCTAACAGGACAATGACCCCAAACACAGACCAAAAGTGGTAAAGGAATGGCTAAATCAGGCTAGAATGAAGGTTTTAGAATGGCCTTCCCAAAGTCCTGACGTAAACGTGTGATCAATGCTGAAGAAACAAGTCCATGTCAGAAAACCAACAAATAACCAATAGCTTGCCAGAAGCTTGTGGATGGCTACCAAAAGCGCCTTATTGCAGTGAAACTTGCCAAGGGACATGTAACCAAATATTAACATTGCTCTCCCAGGAGATTTGGTCACATTTTCAGTAGACCCATAATAAATTCATAAAAGAACCAAACCTCATGAATGTTTTTTGTGACCAACAAGTATGTGCTCAAATCACTCTATCACAAAAAAATAAGAGTCGTAGAAAGTATTGGAAACTCAATACAGCCATGACATTATGTTCTGTACAAGTGTATGTAAACTCTTGACCGCGACTGTATGCAAGACTTTCACCAAAGAACCGCCATTATATGTTGTATAGACCACAAGATAGTGTTTTTAAATTTTGAAAAAAAAAACATAATATGACCCCTTCAATGCGGCTTATAATCCGGTGCGCCCTACGGTCCGGAAAAAATACGTTAAATAAAAACTAATCCTAATTAATGCGTCAAGGTCCCGTCTTTAAGTTCAAACCAGTCCTATGCAAATGCTCCCCTTCAGAATGATGTGTTTGGAGTCGACCTTTGTGCATTTACGTGCCACTTGACGTATTTGTGCAGTGAACAAGCAGCTCAGTGTTGGCCGTCTGCCTCTGGAGAATCTAAACAGAGGGGGCTGCCAAATGGATTCGCAAATGCGGGGTCAAACATGTGACCTTTGGCATAAAGACTCCTGTTATTGGCTTTCATTGGAAGCGGGCACGTGACGAGTTGGAGAGCGCGCGTACACACACACACGCACACACACACACACACACACACACACACGTCTGTTCAAATACACGCATACAGTCAAAGCCCAAACAAAACGCCTGAATGTCGAAACTCCGGTCGTCTCTTTGAAAGGCTTGCCGAAGCTGGAACGGCGGGTGTGAGGTAGCAGGTTTGTCCCAGAATCCCTCATCAAGGGGCGCTCGTCACACACCTCAAACATCGCACGTGTCTGCGGACAGAAGGATTATCGGTTCAGAACCAAAGGTCAAAGACGAGGTTCAAACAGAAGGACCGGATGGATGCCGAATAGGTGGAAAAAGCTGAAAAAGATGCCACTTTTAATTAGACACAATTAAAAAATGTAAGAGTTTTACAAA
The DNA here is from genome assembly GCF_033978795.1 of Nerophis ophidion. Taxonomy (NCBI): domain Eukaryota; kingdom Metazoa; phylum Chordata; class Actinopteri; order Syngnathiformes; family Syngnathidae; genus Nerophis; species Nerophis ophidion. The sequence goes on from NC_084613.1 coordinate 21,631,466, forward strand.
CCCTGTTTCTGTATGAGTTGGGAAATTGTATTAGATGTAAATAAAAACGGAATACAATGATTTGCTAATCCTTTTCAACCCATATTCAATTGAATGCACTACAAAGACAAGATATTTGATGTTCCAACTCATAAACTTCATTTTTTTTTGCTAAATAATAATTAACTTAGAATTTCATGGCTGCAACACGTGCCAAAGTAGTTGGGAAAGGGCAAGTTCACCACTGTGTTACATCACCTTTTCTTTTAACAACACTCAATAAACGTTTGGGAACTGAGGAAACTAATTGTTGAAGCTTTGAAAGTGGAATTCTTTCCCATTCATGTTTTATGTAGAGCTTCAGTCGTTCAACAGTCCGGGGTCTCTGCTGTCGTATTTTACGCTTCATAATGCACCACACATTTTTGATGGGAGACAAGTCTGGACTGCAGGCGGGCCAGGAAAGTACCCGCAGTCTCTTACTACAAAGCAACGCTGTTTTAACACGTGCTGAATGTGGCTTGGCATTGTCTTGCTGAAATAAGCAGGGGCGTCCATGAAAAAGACGGCACTTAGATGGCAGCATATGTTGTTCCAAAACCTGTATGTACCTTTCAGCATTAATGGTGCCTTCACAGATGTGTAAGTTACCCATGCCTTGGGCACTAATGCACCCCCATACCATCACAGATGCTGGCTTTTGAACATTGCGTCGATAACAGTCTGGATGGTTCGCTTCCCCTTTGGTCCGGATGACACGATGTTGAATATTTCCAAAAACAATTTGAAATGTGGACTCGTCAGACCACAGAAACCTTTTCCACTTTGCATCAGTCCATCTTAGATGGTCTCGGGCCCAGAGAAGCCGGCGTAGTTTCTGGATGTTCTTGATAAATGGCTTTTGCTTTGCTTAGTAGAGCTTTAACTTGCACTTACAGATGTAGCGACAAACTGTATTTAGTGACAGTGGTTTTCTGAAGTGTTCCTGAGCCCATGTGGTGATATCCTTTAGAGATTGATGTCGGGTTTCCGGCCATGCTACTTACATGGAGTGATTTCTCCAGATTCTCTGAACTATTTGATAATATAATGGACCGTAGATGTTGAAGTCTCTAAATTTCTTGCAATTGCACTTTGAGAAACGTTGTTCTTAAACTGTTTGACTATTTGCTCAAGCAGTTTTGGACAAAGGGGTGTACCTCGCCCCATCCTTTCTTGTGAAAGACTGAGCATTTTTTGGGAAGCTGTTTTTAAACCCAATCATGGCACCCACCTGTTCCCAATTAGCCTGCACACCTGTGGGATGTTCCAAAAGAGTGTTTGATGAGCATTCCTCAACTTTATCAGGTTTTTTTTTTGCCACCTTTCCCTTTGTAGCGTATTCAACTGAATATGGGTGGAAAATGATTTGCAAATCATTATATTCCGTTTATATCAACATCTAACAAAGTTTCCCAACTCATATGGAAACAGGGTTTGTAATTAGATTTTTAACGCGCACCTGGTCTCAAACAGACACTTCATTTAAGCGGCGCTCTGCTTGGATTCTGCCGTCAAGGAAACGGACGGCATTTGCTTCACGTGACTGTTTACGTTCAGAGTTATCTGTAAGGAATGGAGTCTGTCATATGAGCACGCTGCAGATGCTATCAGTGTGATACGTGCCAGCCACTACATTATTGAAATATTTTTTTTAGAGTTCGGACACGAAAAAAACAGATCAATCTATTTCCATTGTTTTTTTAAATTGGAATATCAAAAACAAAAAAAACAATACCAGAAAACCAGGTCAATCCTTTTCCCTAGTTTTTTTTTTTTCAGATCAACGTTTTTGTGGAGCTTTTCATGAAACAGCCATCCTGCTGATATAGGGCTGCAATTGAATGTTTTTTAAAGGCCTACTGAAACCCACTACTACCCACCACGCAGTCTGATAGTTTATATATCAATGATGAAATATTAACATTGCAACACATGCCAATACGGCCTTTTTAGTTTACTAAATTGCAATTTTAAATTTCCCGGGAGTTTTGTCCTGGAAACGTCGTGTAATGATGACGTGTACGCAAGACGTCACGGGTTTTTAGGAAGTATGAGCGCTGCACACACACACAGCTCAAAGTCATCTGCTTTAACCGCATAATTACACAGTATTTTGGAGATCTGTGTTGCTGAATCTTTTGCAATTTGTTCAATTAATTAACTCCTACAGATGTCACACATGGGGCGGTTTAGTAGGTGTGAGTAGTTTTAGTTAAATTGTCAAACTTACAAACGTTGCTTGGAGTGATGAATGAAGAATCCATTTGAGTAGAAACTTCATGGATGACTAGAAGACGGAACGGCACTAAACAGAAGGGCGATACAGCACCTGCAGTGAGCAAATTCAATTCAAAGGAGTGTTTATTCCATCACTGTAATGACTAAATTTATTCCAAACAAACATTTTCTTTGGGTGATCCCTGGAAGGGGGAGTCTGGGGTTTACTTTTGGCCTTTTTCCCAAAAAAGTTCTGGATACTGGAACCTTTAGTTCTTGGAACTAGAGGTTCCTGTGGAAGTGTGTGGTTTGTGTCTCCACCGCATTTCACAGTTCAGGGTCATTGAAAATGAAAAAATAAGTACAATTTTAAAAGTGAAAGTGAAAATGTAAAAGTATTGTAAATAGAGATGTAAAGATAAACAATGTTAATAAGCACAGTGCTACTCCTGATGGTTAGTATTACTGTTTTATGTCAAAATATTGGTAAAAAAAAGATTGATAACTGCACTTTGATAAACACGCTCGCTAGCCTGAATGCTAACATGAAAACAAAATACATTAGACCTAGACTTAGACTTAGACTTATACTTAGACTTCCTTTTTATTGTAATTCAAATTTGAACTTTACAGAACCAATAAGAACGAAATGTCGTTGCATTAGCTCCTGATAGTGCAGGATTTACAAAAAAGCAATAAGGTGCAGATATAAATAAATAGATTATTGTACAGATAAATAAATTTCACTTTTTCAGATGCGTCCATGTTTATGGATGTATGTTATATTGTCTTTTTTATTCCAGCGAGTTACTCCATTTTGGGGGGAGTTGAGGGGATAATCTAATTATGATGCGTTCAAGAGTCTTACGGCCTGAGGGAAGAAGCTGTTACAGAACCTGGAGGTTCTGCTACGGAGGCTGCGGAACCTCTTCATAGAGTCCAGCAGTGAAAACAGTCCTTGGTGGGAGTGGGAGGAGTCTTTGCAGATTTTCTGAGCCCTGGTCAGGCAGCGGCTTTTTGCGATCTCCTGGATAGGAGGAAGAGGAGTTCTGATGATCTTTTCCGCCGTCCTCACCACTCTCTGGAGAGATTTCCAGTCTGAGGCATTGCAGGCTCCAGTCCAGACACAGATGCTGTTGGTCAGTAGGCTCTGTAGAGTGCCTCTGTAGAATGTGGTGAGAATGGGGGGAGGGAGCTGTGCTCTTTTCATCCAACGCAAAAAGTGCATGCGCTGTAAAAAGAGCTCCGGTGTGTAGGGACCCGGTTATATTGTCAGTGATCTACACCCCCAGGAAATTGGTGCTGCAACTCTTTATTCTTCTTCCTCCAAACACAACGAGTTGAGTTTATACCAAAATGGATACATGGATGATACAGCAGAGGACTGAGAGAATGTCATGTGGTCAGATGAAACCAATATAGAACTTTTTGGTATAAACTCAACTCGTCGTGTTTGGAGGATGAAGAATGCTGAGTTGCATCCCAAGAACACCACACCTACTGTGAAGCATGGGGGTGGAAACATCATGCTTTGGGGCTGTTTTTCTGCTAAGGGGACAGGACGATTGATCCCTGTTAAGGAAAGAATGAATGGGGCCATGTATCGTGAGATTTTGAGCCAAAACCTCCTTCCATCAGTGAGAAATTTGAATGGTTGACCAAATACTTATTTTCCACCATAATTTACAAATAAATTCCTACAATGTGAATTCCTGGATTTTTTTTTTCACATTCTGTCTCTCACACTTGAAGTGTTGAAGTTGAATGTCCAAAGTCTAATTGTCTGTATATTTATGCATAAGAGTATTGACTTTTTTTTTATTATTACTATTTTTTTGATTTATCAATATGTAAACATGACTTTCAGTTATTCATTTATTGTTGTTTATTTCTAGAAAAAAGCGGGTAATGTAAAAGGGCAAGATTTTGTTTAATTTTGTGAAATCCTTGCAGTAAATATATATATATATATATATATATATATATATATATATATATATATATATATATATATATATATATATATATATATATATATATATATATATATATATATATATACATACATATATATATATATATATATACATATATATATATGTATATATATAAAAAAAAAATATATATATATATATACATATCTATATATGTATATATATAAACATATATATATATATGTATATATATATATATATATATACATATCTATATATGTATATATATAAACATATATATATATATATATACATATATATAAACATATATGTATATATTTTCATATGTATGTATGTGTATATATATATATACACACATACATATATATATATATATATATATACAAAAATATATCCATCCATCATCTTCCGCTTATCCGAGGTCGGGTCGCGGGGGCAACAGCCTGAGCAGGGAAACCCAGACTTCCCTCTCCCCAGCCACTTCGTCTAGCTCTTCCCGGGGGATCCCGAGGCGTTCCCAGGCCAGCCGGGAGACATAGTCTTCCCAACGTGTCCTGGGTCTTCCCCGTGGCCTCCTACCGGTTGGACGTGCCCTAAACACCTCCCTAGGGAGGCGTTCGGGTGGCATCCTGACCAGATGCCCGAACCACCTCATCTGGCTCCCCTCGATGTGGAGGAGCAGCGGCTTTACTTTGAGTCCCTCCCGGATGGCAGAGCTTCTCACCCTATCTCTAAGGGAGAGCCCCGCCACACGGCGGAGGAAACTCATTTCGGCCGCTTGTACCCGTGATCTTATCCTTTCGGTCATGACCCAAAGCTCATGACCATAGGTGAGGATGGGAACGTAGATCGACCGGTAAATTGAGAGCTTTGCCTTCCGGCTCAGCTCCTTCTTCACCACAACGGATCGGTACAACGTCCGCATTACTGAAGACGCCGCACCGATCCGCCTGTCGATCTCACGATCCACTCTTCCCTCACTCGTGAACAAGACTCCTAGGTACTTGAACTCCTCCACTTGGGGCAGGGTCTCCTCCCCAACCCGGAGATGGCACTCCACCCTTTTCCGGGCGAGAACCATGGACTCGGACTTGGAGGTGCTGATTCTCATTCCGGTCGCTTCACACTCGGCTGCGAACCGATCCAGCGAGAGCTGAAGATCCCGGTCAGATGAAGCCATCAGGACCACATCATCTGCAAAAAGCAGAGACCTAATCCTGCGGTTACCAAACCGGAACCCCTCAACGCCTTGACTGCGCCTAGAAATTCTGTCCATAGAAGTTATGAACAGAATCGGTGACAAAGGACAGCCTTGGCGGAGTCCAACCCTCACTGGAAATGTGTTCGACTTACTGCCGGCAATGCGAACCAAGCTCTGGCACTGATCATACAGGGAACGGACCGCCACAATAAGACAGTCCGATACCCCATACTCTCTGAGCACTCCCCACAGGACTTCCCGAGGGACACGGTCGAATGCCTTCTCCAAGTCCACAAAGCACATGTAGACTGGTTGGGCAAACTCCCATGCACCCTCAAGAACCCTGCCGAGAGTATAGAGCTGGTCCATAGTTCCACGACCAGGACGAAAACCACACTGTTCCTCCTGAATCCGAGGTTCGACTATCCGACGTAGCCTCCTCTCCAGTACACCTGAATAAACCTTACCGGGAAGGCTAAGGAGTGTGATCCCACGATAGTTGGAACACACCCTCCGGTCCCCCTTCTTAAAGAGAGGAACCACCACCCCGGTCTGCCAATCCAGAGGTACCGCCCCCGATGTCCATGCGATGCTGCAAAGTCTTGTCAACCAAGACAGCCCCACAGCATCCAGAGCCTTAAGGAACTCCGGGCGGATCTCGTCCACCCCTGGGGCCTTGCCACCGAGGAGCTTTTTAACTACCTCAGCGACCTCAGCCCCAGAAATAGGAGAGTCCACCACAGATTCCCCAGGCACTGCTTCCTCATAGGAAGACGTGTTGGTGGGATTGAGGAGGTCTTCGAAGTATTCCTTCCACCTATCCACAACATCCGCAGTCGAGGTCAGCAGAACATCATCCGCACCATACACGGTGTTGATAGTGCACTGCTTCCCCTTCCTGAGGCGGCGGACGGTGGTCCAGAATCGCTTCGAAGCCGTCCGGAAGTCGTTTTCCATGGCTTCCCCGAACTCTTCCCATGTCCGAGTTTTTGCCTCCGCGACCGCTGAAGCTGCACACCGCTTGGCCTGTCGGTACCTGTCCACTGCCTCCGGAGTCCTATGAGCCAAAAGGACCCGATAGGACTCCTTCTTCAGCTTGACGGCATCCCTCACCGCTGGTGTCCACCAAGGGGTTTTAGGATTGCCGCCCCGACAGGCACCAACTACCTTGCGGCCACAGCTCCGATCTGCCGCCTCGACAATAGAGGTGCGGAACATGGTCCACTCGGACTCAATGTCCAGCACCTCCCTCGTGACATGTTCAAAGTTCTTCCGGAGGTGGGAATTGAAACTTTGTCTGACAGGAGACTCTGCCAGACGTTCCCAGCAGACCCTCATAATGCGTTTGGGCCTCCCAGGTCTGTCCGGCATCCTCCCCCACCATCGCAGCCAACTCACCACCAGGTGGTGATCGGTAGAAAGCTCCGCCCCTCTCTTCACCCGAGTGTCCAAAACATGAGGCCTAAATTCCGATGACACAACTACAAAGTCGATCATGGAACTGCGGCCTAGGGTGTCCTGGTGCCAAGTGCACATATGGACACCCTTATGTTTGAACATGGTGTTTGTTATCGACAAACTGTGACGAGCACAAAAGTCCAATAACAAAACACCACTCGGGTTCAGATCCGGGCGGCCATTCTTCCCAATCACGCCTCTCCAGGTTTCACTGTCGTTGCCAACGTGAGCGTTGAAGTCTCCCAGTAGGACAAGGGAATCACCCGGGGGAGCACTTTCCAGTACTCCCTCGAGTGTTCCCAAAAAGGGTGGGTACTCTGAACTGCTGTTTGGTGCATGAGCACAAACAACAGTTAGGACCCGTCCCCCCACCCGAAGGCGGAGGGAGGCTACCCTTTCGTCCACCGGGTTGAACTCCAACGTACAGGCTTTGAGCCGGGGGGAAACAAGAATTGCCACCCCAGCCCGTCGCCTCTCACTGCCGGCAACGCCAGAGTGGAAGAGGGTCCAATCCCTCTCGAGAGAAGTGGTTCCAGAGCCCTTGCTGTGCGTCGAAGTGAGTCCGACTATATCCAGCCGGAATTTCTCGACTTCGCGCACTAGCTCAGGCTCTTTCCCCCCCAGTGACGTGACGTTCCACGTCCCAAGAGCTAGCTTCTGTAGCCGAGGATCGGACCGCCAAGTGCCCTGCCTTCGGCTGTCGCCCAGCTCACAATGCACCCGACCTCTATGGCCCCTGCTATGGGTGGTGAGCCCATTGGAGGGGTGACCCACGTTGCCTCTTCGGGCTGTGCCCGGCCGGGCCACATGGGAACAGGCCCGGCCACCAGGCGCTCGCCATCGTGCCCCACCTCCGGGCCTGGCTCCAGAGGGGGGCCCCGGTGACCCGCGTCCGGGCGAGGGAAATTTATATATATATATATAAATAAATAAATATATATATATATATATATATATATATATATATATATATATATATATATATATATATATATATATATATATACAAATAAATAAATATATATATATAGACTAAAGACGCTGAGATCATTATCCATCCGTTTGTTACGTCTCGTCTCGATTACTGTAATGTATTATTTTCGGGTGGAGTCGGTTCCTGGTGCTGCTTCACATGGAACAGCAGCACGGGACTAAAAGGCCCACTTTCACAGGCAGTGTGAAAAAGGCTCATGGGAGTAAAAACTGGCATTTGATGGAGTGGGAAGAAAGTGATATGAGTGTGCAAACAAATAAGAGAGGGCAGCACGGGGTTAATGCGTTAGCAGGTTAATGCAGTGTGTGTGTGTGTGTGCGTGTGTGTGTGTGTGTGTGTGTGTGTGTGTGCGTGTGTGTGTGTGTGTGTGTGTGTGTGTGTGTGTGTGTGTGTGTGTGTAGGAGTGTCACGCATCGAAGGCCGCTTGTGAAGATTTTTTTTTTCCCTGGCTATCTTCCTGCAGCTACGAGGAGAGCGTAGATGGCCTTCCCCAGGAGAGCTGACCTCGCTCTGCCTCTGAGAAGCCATTTGTCTACCTTGCCGTGCCGCCTCGCCTGCGAAAGGAGGCCGATTTGAAAGCAGCGAAACACTAAACACACACCGTCTTGAGTTTCACCTTTTTTCAGAAAAAAAAAAATCTCTTGGGGATGATGTCGCTTTTCTCAGGCAAAGCAAAACATGACGTAGGCATAGGCGACTAATGCCTGCATTTGTACTTCCATACTGTATGTACAGTACGTTGTGGCAGGACCAAAACTGTAAGGCAGAGCTGTCACACCCGTTCTTATTGAGGGCCACATTGCAATTATGGCTGCCCTCAGAGGGCCACATTAATAAAAGTGGCGGACCAGATACAATTTTGTGGTGCGGCATTCTAAATGATGTGGCAGACCATATTCAATGACATGGTGGCCCACTTTAAATGATGTGGCGGACCATAATTAAAGAAATGGTGGCCCACTTTAAATGATATGGCAGACCACAATAAATGACGTGGCGGACTGTATTCAAAGACATGGTGGTCCACTTTAAATGTTGTGGCAGACCACAATAAATGAATAGCGGACCGTATTCAAAGACATGGTGGCCCACTTTAAAAGATGTGACAGACCACGATAAAGGATGTGGCGGACCGTATTCAAAGACATGGTGGGCCATTTAAATGCGGTGGCAGACCACAATAAATGATGTGGCGGACCATATTCAAAGACATGGTAGGCCACTTTAAATGATGTGGCAGACCATATTCAAAGACATGGTGGCCCACTTTAAAAGATGTGGCAGACCACATTGGTGGACCACATTAAATGATGTGAAGGAGGACCAAGTTAAAAGATGTGGTGGGTTACCTCAGATGACGTGACGGGCCACCTTAAATGATGTGACGGGTGACTTTAAATGATATGACGGACCACATTGAATGATATGGCGGGCCACTTTAAATTATGTGACTGACAATATTAAATGATGTGTTGGATCATAATAAATGATGTGGCTGGCCAATTTTAATGATGTGGCAGACCACATCGTTTTACTTGGCGGGCCACATAAATGATGTGGTGGACCACATTTAATGGTGTGACGGACCACGTTATATGATGTGGCGAACCACGTTTAATGATGTGGCGGACCACCTTAAATTATGTGAAGGACATGGCGGGTCACATCAAATGGCGTGATGGGCCACTTAAAATGACATGACGGACCACACAAATGATGTGACGGACCGTATTAGATTATGTGATGGACCACAATGAATTATGTGGCGGGCCAATTTAAATGACGTGACAGACCACATCAATTTATATGGCGGGCCACACAAATGACGTGATGGACCACGTAAAATCATGTAGTGGACCACGTTAAACTACGTGACGGACCACATTAAATGATGTGTCGGACTATGTTATATGATGGGACAGACCACATTAAATATTGTGACGGACCATTTTAAATGACATGGCAGGCCACATTAAATTATGTGACGGACCGTATTAAATTATATGATGGACCACGATGGATGATGTGGCAGACCACATCAATTTACTTGGCAGGCCACGCAAATGACATGACAGACCACGTAAAATGATGTAGTGGACCATGTTATATGACGTGACGGACCACATTAAATGACGTGACAGACCACTTAAATGATGTGACGGACCACATTGAAGGAGTTGGCAGACCACATTGAATGACCCCTCAAATGACGTGACGGGCCACACAAATGATGTAACGGACCATATTAAATTATGTGATGGACCACATAAAATTATGTGGCGGGCCATTTTAAATGACATGACACACCACGTCAATTTATATGGCGGGCCACACATATGATATGACGGACCACTTAAAATGACATGACGGACCACATTAAATGACATGGCGGGTCACCTCAAATGACGTGATGGGCCACTTAAAATGATATGACGAACCACACAAATGATGGACCACAATAAATTATATGGCGGGCCAATTAAATGAGGTGGCAGACCACCTCAATTTATATGACGGACTTCATTAAATTAGGTGACGGACCACATTAAATGATGTGGCGGACCGCATTGAATGAAGAGGCAGACCACATTAAATGATGCGGCGGACCACATTAAAAGATGAGATGGACCACATTAAATGAGTGGCAGACCACATTAAAAGATGCGATGGACCACATTAAAGGATGGGGCGGACCATATAAAATGATGTGGTGGACCACGTTAAATGAAGTGGCAGACCACATCAATTTACATGGCAGGCCACATAAATGGCGTGACTGACCATGTAAAATTATGTAGTTGCCCACATCAAACGACGTGACGGAGCACAATAAATGATGTGATGGACCACATTAAATGATGTGACGGATCATTTTAAATGATGTGGCAGGCCACTTTAAATGATGTGACGGACCATATTAAATTATGTGATGGACCACAATAGATTATGTGGCAGCCCATGTTAAATGAAGCGGCAGACCACATCAATTTACATGGCGGGCCACGCAAATGATGTGACGGTCTGTGGAGGTTGCCCTCTAGAGGGTTTCTCGGACCACCGCACACTTCCACAGGAGCCCAGATTTCAGGGTACAACACTGTTTTATTTGCATAAATATGGAGAGGCTTTTGCTTTTGTTCGTGTCTCTTTCTCTTTGGCTCCCACTCCAACTCCAACAACGTGTCTCGTTCCGGCTGCTGCTAATAAAGGTGACAGGTGATTAGATTACCTGTTGCTCTCTTCGAGGCCGGTGCTTGCACACCCCGTTCCGCAGCAGGCCGCAAGCCACACTCCCCTCCACACGGACCACATAAAACATATGTAGTGGACCACGTTAAATGACGTGACAGACCACATTAAATTATGTGACGGACCACATTAAATGATGTGACACACCATATTAAATGATGTGACAGACCACATTAATGATGTGACGGACCACATTGAATGACATGGCGGGTCACCTCAAATGACGTGACGGGCCACCTTAAATGATATGACGGACCGCGTTGAATGACATGTCGGGCCACACAAATGATGTAAAATTCTGGCAACTAAGCTGCCATTTTTAACCATTCCTTTTACTGTAATATCCATCCATGCATCCATCTTCTTCGGTGAATGATCGAGTTTTTTACTGTAAAATCTACGAATAGTTTATTTTTACAGTGTGCGTAAGAAAAAAAAAGTCTAGTAATCAAATGCATACCGGTATATTATATATTATTTGAAAAATAAATGGAAATTTTAAAAATCATGTTCACACCTCAAAGTAATCTTATTTGGTACTTGATGCACGTTATGGTTAGCATTTTTAACATGCTAACATTAGCAAGCTGGATTTTAAGCTAATTTAGTGTCATATAGTTGGATATTTCACAAATGCTCACTGTAAGCATGCTATTGTTAGCTTTTTCTAGCTCATTTTGCGAAGCATTTTTGTTGCTTGACGCTAGCTGGCCAGCGTGCTAACTGTTAGCATTTCATTTGGGCTTTTGCTCTTCCACATTCACACACAATTTCTACAGAAATTGCCTTTTCTAGTGATTTTACTGTAAAATTCTGACAACGAAGCTGCCATTTTTTGACCATTCCTTTTGCTGTAATATGTTGAAAAAAAAAAATTACGTTTTACAGAAAAAAATCTGGTGACTGACCGAGTTTTTTACTATAAAATCTACAGATTGTTTATTTTTTACAGTGTGCGTAAGAAAAAGTGTAATAATCAAATGCACATAATTTGAAAAATAAATAGAAATGTAAAAAATCAGGTTCACACCTCAAAGTAATCTTATTTGGTACTTGACGCGTGTTACAGTGCTAACATTAGCATTCTCGATTTTTAAGCTAATTTAGTGTCATAGAGTTGGGTATTTCACAAATGCTCACTGTAAGCATGCTATTGTTTGCTTTTCTTAGCTCATTTTGCAAAACACTTTTGTTATAGACTCTAGCTGGCCAGCGTGCTAACTGTTAGCATTCATTTGGGGTTGGGCTCTTCCACATTCACAAAATATCTGCAGAAATTGTCTTTTCTAGTGATTTTACAGTAAAATTTCATCAAGCAAGCTGCCATTTTTTAACCATTCCTTCTGCTGTAATATGTTGAAAAAAAAAAATTACATTTTACAGAAAAAAATACGGGGACTGACCCAGTTTTTTACTGTAAAATCTACAGATTGTTTATTTTTACAGTGTGTGTAAGAAAAAAGTGTAATAATCAAATGCATGTATTATTTATTATTTGAAAAATAAATAGAAATGTAAAAAAATCAGTTTCACAGCTCAAAGTAATCTTATTTGGTACTTGACGCATGTAACAGTTAGCATTTTTAAAATGCTAACATTAGCATTCTCGATTTTTAAGCTGATTTAGTGTCATAGAGTTGGGTATTTCACTAATGCTCACTGTAAGCATGCTATTGTTTGCTTTTTCTAGCTCATTTTGCAAAGCATTTTTGTTATAGACTCTAGCTGGCCAGCGTGCTAACTGTTAGCATTTCATTTGGGGTTGGGCTCTTCCACATTCACACAATATGTGCAGAAATGGTCTTTTCTGGTGATTTTACAGTAAAATTCCTTCAAGCAAGCTGCCATTTTTTGACCATTCCTTTTGCTGTAATATGTTGAAAAAAAAAATATTACATTTTACAGAAAAAAAATTCAGTGACTGACCCAGATTTTTACTGTAAAATCTACAGATTGTTTATTTTTACAGTGTGCGTAAGAAAAGAAGTGTAATAATCAAATGCATATATTATTAATTATTTGAAAAATAAATGGAAATGTATAAAATCAGTTTCACACCTCAAAGTAATCTTATTTGGTACTTGACGCATGTTACGGTTAGCATTTTCACCATGCTAACAATCGCATGCTGGATTTTTAAGCTAATTTAGTGTCTTATAGTTGGATATTTCACAATTGCTCACTGTAAGCATGCTATTGTTTGCTTTTTCTAGCTCATTTTGCGAAGCATTTTTGTTGCTTGACGCTAGCTGGCCAGCGTGCTAACTGTTAGCATTTCATCTGGGCTTTTGCTCTTCCACATTCACACACAATTTCTACAGAAATTGCCTTTTCTAGTGATTTTACTGTAAAATTCTGACAACGAAGCTGCCATTTTTTGACCATTCCTTTTGCTGTAATATGTTGAAAAAAAAAAATTACGTTTTACAGAAAAAAATCTGGTGACTGACCGAGTTTTTTACTATAAAATCTACAGATTGTTTATTTTTTACAGTGTGCGTAAGAAAAAGTGTAATAATCAAATGCACATAATTTGAAAAATAAATTGAAATGTAAAAAATCAGGTTCACACCTCAAAGTAATCTTATTTGGTACTTGACGCGTGTTACAGTGCTAACATTAGCATTCTCGATTTTTAAGCTAATTTAGTGTCATAGAGTTGGGTATTTCACAAATGCTCACTGTAAGCATGCTATTGTTTGCTTTTCTTAGCTCATTTTGCAAAACACTTTTGTTATAGACTCTAGCTGGCCAGCGTGCTAACTGTTAGCATTCATTTGGGGTTGGGCTCTTCCACATTCACAAAATATCTGCAGAAATTGTCTTTTCTAGTGATTTTACAGTAAAATTCCATCAAGCAAGCTGCCATTTTTTAACCATTCCTTTTGCTGTAATATGTTGAAAAAAAAAAATTACATTTTACAGAAAAAAATACGGGGACTGACCCAGTTTTTTACTGTAAAATCTACAGATTGTTTATTTTTACAGTGTGTGTAAGAAAAAAGTGTAATAATCAAATGCATGTATTATTTATTATTTGAAAAATAAATAGAAATGTAAAAAAATCAGTTTCACAGCTCAAAGTAATCTTATTTGGTACTTGACGCATGTAACAGTTAGCATTTTTAAAATGCTAACATTAGCATTCTCGATTTTTAAGCTGATTTAGTGTCATAGAGTTGGGTATTTCACTAATGCTCACTGTAAGCATGCTATTGTTTGCTTTTTCTAGCTCATTTTGCAAAGCATTTTTGTTATAGACTCTAGCTGGCCAGCGTGCTAACTGTTAGCATTTCATTTGGGGTTGGGCTCTTCCACATTCACACAATATGTGCAGAAATGGTCTTTTCTGGTGATTTTACAGTAAAATTCCTTCAAGCAAGCTGCCATTTTTTGACCATTCATTTTGCTGTAATATGTTGAAAAAAAAAATATTACATTTTACAGAAAAAAAATTCAGTGACTGACCCAGATTTTTACTGTAAAATCTACAGATTGTTTATTTTTACAGTGTGCGTAAGAAAAGAAGTGTAATAATCAAATGCATATATTATTAATTATTTGAAAAATAAATGGAAATGTATAAAATCAGTTTCACACCTCAAAGTAATCTTATTTGGTACTTGACGCATGTTACGGTTAGCATTTTCACCATGCTAACAATCGCATGCTGGATTTTTAAGCTAATTTAGTGTCTTATAGTTGGATATTTCACAATTGCTCACTGTAAGCATGCTATTGTTTGCTTTTTCTAGCTCATTTTGCGAAGCATTTTTGTTGCTTGACGCTAGCTGGCCAGCGTGCTAACTGTTAGCATTTCATTTGGGCTTTTGCTCTTCCACATTCACACACAATTTCTACAGAAATTGCCTTTTCTAGTGATTTTACTGTAAAATTCTGACAACGAAGCTGCCATTTTTTGACCATTCCTTTTGCTGTAATATGTTGGAAAAAAAAAATTACGTTTTACAGAAAAAAATCTGGTGACTGACCGAGTTTTTTACTATAAAATCTACAGATTGTTTATTTTTTACAGTGTGCGTAAGAAAAAGTGTAATAATCAAATGCACATAATTTGAAAAATAAATTGAAATGTAAAAAATCAGGTTCACACCTCAAAGTAATCTTATTTGGTACTTGACGCGTGTTACAGTGCTAACATTAGCATTCTCGATTTTTAAGCTAATTTAGTGTCATAGAGTTGGGTATTTCACAAATGCTCACTGTAAGCATGCTATTGTTTGCTTTTCTTAGCTCATTTTGCAAAACACTTTTGTTATAGACTCTAGCTGGCCAGCGTGCTAACTGTTAGCATTCATTTGGGGTTGGGCTCTTCCACATTCACAAAATATCTGCAGAAATTGTCTTTTCTAGTGATTTTACAGTAAAATTCCATCAAGCAAGCTGCCATTTTTTAACCATTCCTTTTGCTGTAATATGTTGAAAAAAAAAAATTACATTTTACAGAAAAAAATACGGGGACTGACCCAGTTTTTTACTGTAAAATCTACAGATTGTTTATTTTTACAGTGTGTGTAAGAAAAAAGTGTAATAATCAAATGCATGTATTATTTATTATTTGAAAAATAAATAGAAATGTAAAAAAATCAGTTTCACAGCTCAAAGTAATCTTATTTGGTACTTGACGCATGTAACAGTTAGCATTTTTAAAATGCTAACATTAGCATTCTCGATTTTTAAGCTGATTTAGTGTCATAGAGTTGGGTATTTCACTAATGCTCACTGTAAGCATGCTATTGTTTGCTTTTTCTAGCTCATTTTGCAAAGCATTTTTGTTATAGACTCTAGCTGGCCAGCGTGCTAACTGTTAGCATTTCATTTGGGGTTGGGCTCTTCCACATTCACACAATATGTGCAGAAATTGTCTTTTCTGGTGATTTTACAGTAAAATTCCTTCAAGCAAGCTGCCATTTTTTGACCATTCCTTTTGCTGTAATATGTTGAAAAAAAAAATATTACATTTTACAGAAAAAAAATTCAGTGACTGACCCAGATTTTTACTGTAAAATATACAGATTGTTTATTTTTACAGTGTGCGTAAGAAAAGAAGTGTAATAATCAAATGCATATATTATTAATTATTTGAAAAATAAATGGAAATGTATAAAATCAGTTTCACACCTCAAAGTAATCTTATTTGGTACTTGACGCATGTTACGGTTAGCATTTTCACCATGCTAACAATCGCATGCTGGATTTTTAAGCTAATTTAGTGTCTTATAGTTGGATATTTCACAATTGCTCACTGTTCGCATGCTATTGTTAGCTTTTTGTAGCTCATTTTTCAAAATATTTTTGTTACTAGACGCTAGCTGGCCAGCGTGCTAACTGTTAGCATTTCATTTGGGGTTGGGCTCTTCCACATTCACAAAATATCTGCAAAAATTGTCTTTTCTAGGGATTTTACAGTAAAATTTTGTCAAGCAAGCTGCCATTGTTTGACCATTCCTTTTGCTGTAATATGTTGAAAAAAAAAAATTACATTTTACAGAAAAAAATCTGGGGACTGACCCAGTTTTTTACTGTAAAATCTACAGATTGTTTATTTTTTAAATGCGCGTAAGAAAAAAAGTGTAATAATCAAATGCATATATTTTTGTTCTATTTGAAAAATAAATAGAAATTTTAAAAAATCATTTTTCACACCTTAAAGTAATCTTATTTGGTACTTGACGCATGTTAAAGTTAGCATTTTTAACATTAGCATGCTGGATTTTTAAGCTAATTTTGTGTCTTATAGTTGGATATTTCACAAATGCTCACTGTTAGCATGCTATTGTTATTGCCATTGGGGCGGCATAGCTCGGTTGGTAGAGTGGCCGTGCCAGCAACTTTAGGGTTGCAGGTTCGATTCCCGCTTGTACCATCCTAGTCACTGCAATTGTGTCCTTGGGCAAGACACTTTACCCACCTGCTCCCAGTGCCACCCACACTGGTTTAAATGTAACTTAGATATTGGGTTTCACTATGTAAAGCGCTTTGAGTCACTAGAGAAAAGCGCTATATAAATATAATTCACTTCACTTCACATTTTTGTTACTAGACGCTAGCTGGCCAGCATGCTAACTGTTAGCATTTCATTTGGGTTTTGGCTCTTCCACATTCACACACAATTTCTACAGAAATGGCCTTTTCGAGTTATTTGAAAAAAAATCAATACAACGTACGGGTTTCGATGGTGAAAACGACCAAAATGGCTGCCCATCTTTTGATTGCCAGTCTTTGGTCCTCGGTGGAAAAAGTTTGGTTGATCAACCCGATGACCACTTTGATTAGCTTCAGGAGAGCGGCGTGGCCCGTTCGCTATAGTTACAACGTTTTTTGTTAAAAAAGCTCTGACGCGTCACACAATTTCATGATCCGATTATTTATGGTTATCGACACAAGATTGTTTGGAGGCCATATACAGTGCAAACAGCAAAACAACAAACAGGTGAACTGTCACCTTGTCCCCGCCCCGCACAGGAAGTCACTTTGCCAAATGGAAAACTACCAGAGGAGGGAAACCTAAGACCGCGTGATATCGGATCGCCGAGGGTGGGAGGCGAGGGCGCCGGTGCGGGATCCCGGTCTCTGCATCCGCGGGTGCAATAGAATCCACCGCACTCAGCGCCATTCAGCGCGGGTAAAAGGATACGGTGGTATCGCGTCCGCTGAATAGACGACTAAGTCGCTGCTGTTCTTTCTCCACATGGGATGGTGTCATGGCGGCAGAGAAAAAGGAACAAGTGTCACTTTCACCTGCAGGTGACATCATTGGCCTCTGGAAGCTGCATGTGTGCCAGAGGCGGCTTACATAAATGGCCTTATTGGCACCGTGTAGGTTGGCAAAATTACCGTATTTTCCGTACCTTAGGGCGCATCGGATTATAAGGCGCACTGGCGATGAATGGTTTATTTTTTTTTTTCATATATTAGGCGCACCGGATTATAAGGCGCATAAAAGGGTCATATATATATATATATATATATATATATATATATATATATTTATTTTTTTAAATGTAAAACACTTCCTTGTAGTCTACATCAGTGGTCCCCAACCTTTTTGTATCCGCGGACCGGTCAACGCTTAGTAATTTTTTTATTTTTTTTAATGTTTTTTCTTCTTTGTCATGAAAAAGGGACGTTATTGTCATGAAAAGGGGAGGTTTTTGTGGTTGGTACACTAATTGTAAGTGTATATTGTGTTTTTTATGTTGATTTAATAAAAAAAAATTATAATATTTGTAACAGTGTTAAAGGCCTACTGAAATGAGATTTTCTTATTTAAACAGGGATAGCAGGTCCATTCTATGTGTCATACTTGATCATTTCGCGATATTGCAATATTTTTGCTGAAAGGATTTAGTAGAGAACATCCACGATAAAGTTTGCAACTTTTGGTGCTGATAAAAAAGCCTTGCCTTTACCAAAGTCGCAGACGATGACGTCACAAGGGTGAGGGCTCCTCACGTCCTCACATTGTTTTTAATGGGAGCCTCCAACAGCAAGAGCTATTCGGACCGAAAAAACGAGAATTTCCCTATTAATTTGAGCGAGGATGAAAAATTCATGGATGATGATATTGATAGCGAAGGACTAAAAAAAAAAAAAAAATGAAAGTAAAGTTAAAAAAAGGCGATTGCATTGGGACAGATTCAGATGTTTTTACACACATTTACTAGGATAATTCTGGGAAATCCCTTATCTTTCTATTGTGTTGCTAGTTTTTTAGTGAGATTAAATAGTACCTGATAGTCAGAGGGGTGTGTCCACGGGTGTCTTGAGGCCAGTGTCTGAGGGAAGTCACGGCAGATACAAAGACGGCGCAAACTCCACAGATCTCCGGTAAGAGGCGACTTTTTAACACAATTTTCTCACCGAAACCTGCCGGTTGACAAGTGGTCGGGATCAGGGGCGTCACTAGACCTAATACTGTACTGGGGCACACCTGGGGCACAAATAATTCATGTGAGCGTTCAAAGCGCGCAAGCAAAAACATTTTTAGCACTTATTTATCATGAAAAATACATAAATAGTGCTTTAAACTATGAAATCATATCAGATTATGTTGTATGGATCTTTGATTAACCACCTGAAATTAACTAATGCATTTGACCTACTTGTGCACTTTTTTACTCCAGACTTCTAAACTGCTACTGGTAAAAGCAAAAATGAAGAGAAATGAATCTTTTTGAAATATTTATTGCAGTAATCATCTGCAATTTTAACATCTACAAAAGTAAAATAAAAAATAAAGCACCCCTACATCTCTGGGTTCTTTTATATTATTTAATTTCCATTTATGGCAATGTGGCGAATCCTATTTCAGATACACAAAACTATAAAATATACACAAAACAATAAAGCCACAGTAGTAGAATAAACGAACAACTGTTGTGTGTCTGTTCAGGGAATCATTTTCTGAGAAGTAAACTGTAACGTCTCCTTTTCATTTTTGCAAAGTGGTCAATCACTCTGGACAGACATGGAAATATTACAGTAACTGTTATACAGTTGACCAGTGGTTCCCAACTGCTGGGTCGTGACATAAAAGCTGATTGTGTGTCATTTTCAGTGAGTCGCAGTCAGATGTGTGCATGACAAAAAAAAGTTTAGGGAGAAAAAAATCAAATTGTGGCAACAAAACCAGATTATTTTAGCCTTTTTTTTAGTGCCTATTAGTGAGTATTTTAGCAAAAGGCAAACCGACTAACAAGTTGGAAGAGGACTCAGGACAGACATGGAAATATATTTTTTAAAAATCTAAACGGGGCAACAAAACCCGATATTTTCAGCCATCTTTCTGAAAACAAATACAGAAATGTTACTATTTTTTCTGGAAACAAAACCAGATGCTTTAGCTGTAGCCATTTTTCTGGTGACAAAACAAGATAATTTTAATCAAAGTCACACCGATTAACAAGACAAGTCTACTGTGCTATTTTTGTGTGAAATAAACTTGAATGATTTAAACATTTGGCTCACGACTTGATGATATAGAAAAATGTTTTTCTTCCAGAAGATAAACCATTTGAGAAGCACTCAACTCACACATGCTTACTCCAAATCATCATTGATGCAGAACCAGCAGACAATAACCGACATGATGTTTCATGTTCATTGGAAATTCCCCCGACAGCTCGTACAGCAAATGAATATGTTTGTCTTGATACAAGGAATAAGGTTAGCTAACTTAGCATCAACTTAAGACAATGATGTTGCCTAGCTAGTTAGGACTTCACTTACATCTCTCATTCCTCGCTTCTTCTCTGCTGCGGGCGAATAACTTTCTTAAATCCATCTAGGAGTTACAGTTTGAGTCAAATCAAAATCAAAATATTGCAATTAGCAAATTGTTGTTGGCTAACGTTACCTACCTCACGCAGTCTCATCCACACGTGAATAAATTACCATATTAAGTAGCCATGTGCTCACTGTTTCGTGGAGTGAATACAGTAGCAATCAATTACTATACTAAGTAGTATGTGCGCTGTTGTCTATGTTATGTAGACTTAAAACTCTGAAGCGTTTTTTTTTTTATTGGTGAAATTTTTACTGGGGCACTGCAGATCAACAGTGGGGCACGTGCCCCACTGAAATATGTCTGGCGACGCCCCTGGTCGGGATCCATGTTCGCATGACCGCTCTGATCCATAGTAAAGCTTCACCTCCAGGAATTTTAATCGAGGAATCACCGTGTGTTTGTGTGGCTAAAGGCTAAAGCTTCCCACCTCCATCTTTCTACTTTGACTTCTCCAATTATTAATTGAACAAATTGCAAAAGATTCAGCGACACAGATGTCCAGAATACTGTGTAATTGCGCGATGAAAAGAGACAACTTTTAGCCGTAAGTGGTGCTGCGCTAATATTTCCTGACTGTCCGTGACATCACGCGCACGCGTCATCATTCCGCGACGTCTTCAACAAGAAACTCCGCGGGAAATTTAAAATTGCAATTTAGTAAACTAAACCGGCCGTATTGGCATGTGTTGCAATGTTAATATTTCATCATTGATATATAAACTATCAGACTGCGTGGTCGGTAGTAGTGGGTTTCAGTAGGCCTTTGAAGTTGTTTATACGGCCACCCTCAGTGTGACCTGTATGGCTGTTGACCAAGCATGCTTGCATTCACTTGTGTGTGTGTGATAAAAA
Organism: Nerophis ophidion; assembly: GCF_033978795.1. Lineage (NCBI taxonomy): Eukaryota > Metazoa > Chordata > Actinopteri > Syngnathiformes > Syngnathidae > Nerophis > Nerophis ophidion. Next base: position 21,652,723 of record NC_084613.1, read on the forward strand.
GCTGTAGATGTTATGTGACTGCACCGGCACGCCGTTTTGAATGGAGGAAAAGCAGATATGACGACAGGCTGTCCTCACTCAGGTTCGCATGTTAAGGGGGTGAAAGTTTTAGGTGAGAGAGGACGATGAAGGCAGTGCCTTTAAGGCACGCCCCCAATATTGTTGTCTGGGTGGAAATCGGGAGAAACTCGGGACAATGGTTGCCTCGGGAGATTTTCGGGAGGGCCACTGAAATTCGAGAGTCTCTCAGGAAAATTGGGAGGGTTGGCAAGTATGGTAATGGTGGTTCTTTGGTCAAAATTTTGCAGAGATGATGTTTTACAGATCATCTTCAAGTCGCTTTCTGACAGTCGCTTCCAGCTGCGACGTTTTGTAGGTGGTCTTATTTACCTGGCTCATCTTCGGCAGCGTCTTCTCCCCATCATCCCTGTTATAGCGGTGTAGCGTGCAAGGACAGGAGTGGAAGAAGTATCAAAAGATGGAGCTAACTATTTTAATTTCATTCAGACTTTACTTAAATCAATAACGGAACAGCATCTCCTCATCGGGAAACAACAACGCAGGAAATGTGTTCTGTGAAAAAACGTTCAACCGGAACTCTTTAATAACTAAAGTTCCTTGTGTGAATAATGTAAACTCACTACACCAGTATGTTTTAGCGCTTTCAAATGGAAAGAACAAATACTTTTAGTAAGAAAAGATAATGTACTTTATTGACTCATATAATTTCCAGGCTTTTTTCATAAAACTGGCACCCGATGTTATTGAAAAAGTGTTGACTTTGAATCGAGAATCGATCCTGAATCAAATTTTTACCCCCAGGAATCAAATCGAAATCGTGTAGTGGCCAAAGATTCACAGCCCTAATGGAAACACTCATTTACAGCACATTCATGTTGTCATGCTCTGCAGAGCCCTCTTAAATACATGTCTTGCCCCCTCAAATCAAAATTTGAGAAAGCAAATTTAAATAAACTCACAAAATTACTACATTACAAGTTGACAAAATTATCTGCACTTGCGGAAAAATCTGCCGAAAAAGGGACACACACGATATAGTAGTGTCGGCTTCCCTCTCATCCCTCTCTCCGCTGTGCGTGTATTCACCATTCCACAGGCTGCGCAGCAGACACACACCCGCACACACCCCTCAGCCCTCAGTAAACATCCAAACACTGTTGCAGTATGAAAGTAAAAGAAAAGGAAAAGTTGTCTACATTGATCATATACTTGTTAGGATGGGTGTATTTGTGTAGTCTTATCTGTCATAAACACGTTTATCGTTGCGGACTTTCGGTGCTACGGAGTTCCTTTTTTTTTTTTTTTTTTACAACTGGACGAGAGCAGTGACAGCGGAGGCTCTGAGCAGCAGTGGTTTGGAAGGCAGAGAGCATCCACTGTCCCTGTAACAAGCTACAAGTCATTTATGATGCTGTTAATGACGGTAAAAATGAAACATAAGGTAGCAGTCCTCCTCTGCTGTCCTCTGTTCAGAGCGGAGTCCCTAGCAACGGCCCATTTTACTTAGCAACGGTCTGGCAATCGACTGCTGGAATTGTTTTTCTGTTGTTTTTCTTGTAATTCTACATAGTCAACCTTTAATGTTTCAATCTACATTTTTTAATAAACAAATTATAAGTTTAATTTGATATGACCAAGACACCTAAAAACAAAAACACAGCCGTTTTCATCAATTTACAAGGAAGTGGGCAACACACATACATTGGAGTGAATGAATTTTGTGCCCAGATGAGTGCCCACGTCCACTGCATGTGACAAACTGAAGACAAGTGACTTGTGTCTGACAGAACCCTACGTAAACCCCCGCCCCAGGCTGTAGTCCTGTACTGTTGTTGTTTTTCTTCATGTAATCACAGCAGGTTTTTTCTGTTGTTGTTCAAGCTTCCTTATTTTCTGCTCCAGCTTCCAGCAGCTCACAAAGAGAAAGTTAATGCTCTGTAATGCATCCATTTTTCAGAGCATTTAAAAAGTCTAGTCCTGCTCCTGCATGTAGTAGTAGCAATGATGCTACTGCAAGTACATCAGGGACAGCAGCTAGCAATACTGCACCTTTAGCACCAGCAAGCACTGTTTCTCCAGCTCCAGCTCCTTCCGTCCCCCCAACAAGCGCTCCCCCAAAGCAGCCTGCTCAGCTACCCAGTGACTTAAATGGCAACGCACCATCTCAGCCAATACTGGGTGGCTACCCAAAGCGTGCATTTGGTACAACATTAAGATCATTCAATCCTGCCTGGTACCGCACACGACCATGGCTAGAGTATTTTGTGCTGCGAGATGCCTGCTTCTGTTTGCCCTGTCGGGAATATGGCAGCGCTGTTAATGTTTCCCCCCCTGAGGGATTGCCACCTTATTGTGGTCAGGGGGTTTGCGTGCCTCAGTGACCGTAAGAGCTATACCAGCAGGAGCTTAGTCTTCAGGTGGGACACCCAAGTTGGACAGGTCTGAAGGTAGAGGCCTGACAAAGTGCAATGCACTACTCCAGGTTGGGGTTGGACACATAGCTAAAGACCCATTTCAATGAAGAAAGCATCGTTACTATAAGCACAGAAAAAAAAGTGCTGGAGCATGTTGTCTACACATGATGCCCCCTTCACATTTCTGACTGCCCCCTCATATAAGCATGCCTAGAACTGCCCCTGCTCTGCGGTGCTTTGTAAGGTTGTCAAACAAGGAGCAAACCTTTGTCTACCACTTTTTATGGGCATCCAGACGCAAGGAAATGCATACTGCAGATTTATTTTTATTTTTTCTCCACTTCGGAGGTATGTTAATAATATATCTTCTATACCACAGGTGTCCAACTTAAGGCCCGAGGGCCAACCACTTAATTTTTTATGGCCTACAATCACCTGGATATAATATGCTTCAATAACGTATCTTTTAACTTCTCCTGAATGTATTTGTTTTTGTCATTTTGACAGACAAAAAAAGATGTTCTACATAGTGTCCAATATTGTAACAAATACTATATTATCATACTTTCCAAACAATGTTTTTGTCAAAATGAGTTATGATTTCAAAGCTCGCTATCCTTAAAATTGTACACTAAAAGTGGCAATAGATTTTACAGTAAAAGTGAGAGTGTTTTTTACAACTATCACTGTCTTCTTTTTTTGCAGTAAAATTCTGTAGACTGAGCTGTCGTTTTTTTAAGTGTAAAATTTACGATTATGTTACTTTACTAGTACCTGAAAATCAACATGTTTTGCAGCCAGCAAGATCAGGACATCCGTTAAAGTGTACAGGAAAATCTAAAACGTTTAGATAGATTATAAAATTGAAACCTGTTTTTTTGTTTTGTTTTGTTTTTTACGGTAAAATTCTATCAACGAAGCAGCCATTTTTTTTAAAATCATAAAATCCACAGTTGTTTTTGTCTAAAGTGTATTACTCTAAATGGAAAAAAAGTACCACTTTTTTTATTTTCTGGGAAAAAAAAAAAGAGTAAGCTTTGTTGTTAGAAAAACACTGGTACTGTTTTTACATCTCCAGAAATATGTGGTAAAAAAAAACATAACACATTTTTTTAGGAATTGTTACAAATAGTAATCGGGATTCATTCTAAATTCTTTTTTTTTTTTTTTTTTTTGACAGCCCCCGTTAGCAGGCTAGCATTTCAAACTAATTTTTAGGTTCCCACCTCAGAGTACTCTATTGTGGTACTTGGCATACGTTACCGTTACCATTATCAACATGCTAACATTAGCATGCTAGATTTTTAAGCTAATTTAGTGTCATATAGTTAGGTATTTCACAATTACTCACTGTAAGCATGCTATTTAATGTTAGCTTTTTTAGCTCATTTTGCAAACAAAAATTGTTACTTGATGCTAGCTGGCCAGCGTACTAACTGTTAGCATTTTATTTGAGCTTTCGCTCTTCCACATTCACGCAATTTCACACAGTTTCTGCAGAAATGGCCTTTTATAGTGATTTTACAGTAAAATTCTGGCAACCAAGCTGCCATTTTTTGACCGTTTAAAAAAAACAGGGGTACTGTTTTTAATTTTTTTGTAATATGTTGTAAAAAAAAATAAAAAGATACATTTTACAGAAAAAAATCTGGTGACTTAACCAGTTTTTTTATTGTAAAATCTACAGATTGTTTATTTTTACAGTGTGTGTAAAAAAAAAGTGTAATAATTAAAAGCATATATTTTAACTGTTACAAGCAGCCCTCTGATGGCAGGCATGACTGCAATGTGGCCCTCAATAAAAACGAGTTCGACACCCTGTATTCAGAAAAAAAAAAAAAGGTCATTATAAAATGATATTGCTGAAAACAATATCCGTCTAATCATTTTTATTTTTGACGGTCTCTATATGTTCATCTCCTTTCTCGTTGCCATTTTGCAGGTCCTTTATAGACTTACTAAATAAAGTGGCACACCAGCGGTCGCAGAACAATGTCAGTTTTGATAAATCCCACTGTGTGTGCTAAAAAATTGTCTTAGAATTTTCTCCTTCCGATGTCGTTGCCGTTCTGATAATCAGCATATATTTTGCATATCCATGAAGAATGACACGCCATAAATGAAATCACGGTGACCCAGTAAAAGTGACCGCAAATGCAGAAGTAAGTGAAAATAGCAAGGAGGAAGGGGAGAATTTTTCCATAAATCTCATTTTAAGTGCTGTGTCTTAGCAAGCGGGTAGGAACATTTGGGGCCCCGCGCTGAGTCAGCAATAAAAACAAAATGTGCTGTATTTTTTTTTTTTTTTTTTTGGTGTATATTAACTGCCGTACTATTTCTGTGTGTGAGTATCGGTCTGTCTATTATCTGTATCAATCTCAAATGTCATTCATCACTGATCGCAAGTGTCAACTTCTTCTTTTTTTTTTTTGTTCTCAGCACATATTTTCTGATTGGCTGGGAGTAATCACCTGGTTCCATTGCCTTAAAAGCAGTGCTTCTCGCCCCACTTCTCCACCGATAAATGGTATCATTTGTCGATAAAATTGTTATAAGTCCAACTCAGCATAACACTGTATCCTTATTAACATTAAAGAAAACCCAAAAAGAAATAAATATGTATTAATATACAACAAGCATTGTTTCTTAGTCTGTGATGGAAAACATTTCAAATGCGTCAATTAAAAAATAAACTAAACGTTTGTGACCGATTCGAACCCTTTAATGCTGACAAAAAAAGAAGAAAAAAAACATCAACAAATAATAATAAATTCAAGTAATACATAAAACACTTCAATGTACAAATTAAATATTAATAAAATAATTTGTGTTTTTTTTTATTAAAATAAGGTCAGGATTAATGGCTACAATTAGCACGTTTGGTTTGAAGTGTGATACTGATAAAGCATGCTCCAGGAAGATGAACTGCTTTAGAGTAGTAGTAGAGTGGAAAAAACATGTTGCCTCTACATAGAAGCTATTATATGATTTATGACACCAAAAGACTTGCAAAGTTCGCGATTAAATAGTTATTGTAACGACTGGTCGAACACAGCAAGAGGTAAGATATAATGAAGTTTATTTAAGAAAAAAGGAGCTATGAACAAAAACACTGGTGCTAAAGAAAAGGCAAACAAAAGACGCCAGCATGAAAGCTAGGATAAACAACTAGGAAACCAAAATGGCACATAGGCACAAAAGGGAAAAACAATTCATCAGAATGAAAACTAGAAAAACACAAAGGCTTAGCGTGAAAAGTTAGCGAGAAAATACATACGAGAAGTAGCAGTCGTCACTTGTTGCATGTGAGCAAATTACGAACCCAGAATGAATAACGAAAAGAAGAAGGCTTATATAGTAATGGTGATTAGAAAAACAGGTGTGCGTGGACCGGGAGTAGCAGCTGAAACTAAGTAACCATGGTTACGGACTAAACAGGAAATAAGAAGGTCAGACGGAGAATGAAAACAAAAATGGAACAATAAACAATAATATGTGAAGATCCGAGTGACGAATCGCAACAGTATCCCCCCCCCAAAAAAGAAGACAGATACCAGATGTCTCATAAAGAATAAGAAAAAACTTGAACCTCCTCCCCAAAACAGAAAGTCCACAAACGAAGGGAGCGCGGAGGGAGGCCACGATGGAGGGTCGCCAAGTCATGTGTCCACGAGTCCACCGAGGCCAAGACTTCCATCCGCCGCCGCAAAAGTCTTGGCGGGCGACCTCGAAAAAGCCACATTGGTGGCCGCTGAGAAGGTGGGGGTGCGTGGCGCCAAAAGTTAAGCAGCCTTAGAGTTCTCAGGGAAAGTCTTGAGGGCTGCTGCTGTTTGCGCCATTGGCGTCCAGTAACTGACCTCTGAGAAGGTAGACTGCAGGCCCCAGATTCCTGCTTGCGCAGCAGGCCAACTCGAGGATGCTGAGACGTCGTCGAGGAAGAAGCAGTAGGCGGAGTCGTCGTCGCCGAGGAAGCTGGAGAGGATGCTTCAGCCAAAGAAGGCGGCGTCGCTGAAGAATTAGATTAGATAGTACTTTATTCATTCCGTCAGGAGAGTCCCTTCAGGAAAATTACAATTTTCAGCACAATCCCATTCAAGATCAGACAAACATTACAGGGAGACAGAACAGGATCGCTGACGGGTCTGCCGGCTTCCAGCGCCCCTTACAAAAAAAGATGAAATACAGGTAAACGGGGGGGGGTGAATAGAAGATTAAAATTAAATAAAAAAATCGGTCTTAGCCTGGGCCTTGGAGAGGGGGTGCAGGCAGGCGTCGTCGCTGCTGTCGTAGAAGCAGGTGCGGGTGCTGCAGCCGAAGAAGGCGGCGTCGTTGTAGAAACGGGCGTGGTCGTCGTTACCGTGGAAGCAGTAGAGGGTGCTTCAGCCGAAGAAGGCGCCGTTGTTGAAGAAGCAGGCGTAGTCGTTGCCATCGTGGAGGCAGGCGTAGTCGTTGCCGTCGTGGAAGCAGGCGTAGTCGTCGTTGGTGGCGCTGGTGTGGGCCCCAGACCCGGAGCAGGCGCTGGAGTAGGCTCCAGCCCCGGAGCAGGTGCTGGAGTAGGCTCCAGCCTCGGAGCAGGTGCTGGAGTAGGCTCCAGTTTTGTAGTGGGTGCTTGAGTGGACTCCAGTTTTGGAGTTGGTGCTGGCGTGAGAACCAGGTGAGAGTCTGCAACTGGCATGAGAACCAGGCTAGAAACATTTTCTGGTGTGAAAACCAGGCTTGAGTCCTGTGCTGGTGTGAGAACCAGACTGGGAGAAGTAGCTGGTACGAAAACCAGGTGAGAGTCAATTGCTGGCGCAAGAACCAGACTTGAGTCCCTTGTTGATGCGAGAACCAGGCTAGTACTAGTGTCGAACACCGGTGGTGGAGGACGCGCTGGAGGTTGTGACCTAGCGAGTGTAAACACCGGTGGAGGCGGTCTACTTGGCCGTTGAGGCTTGGCCAGGGGAAACACAGGTGGAGGAGGTCTACGAGGAGCTATTGGTTTACTGGACAGACAAGCAGGTGATGGTGGCCTCATAGGAGGTTGCGGTTTTACAGTTTTGAGAACCAGTAAAGGTGGTCTGGGAGAAGCTAGTGGTTTCACGGGTTTAGGTGGTCTACATGGTGACTGTGGTTTAGAGATTAGCCTCTGTGCTACCTCCGCAGCACAGCTATAGGCCATAGCCCCCCCCCCCCCCCCCCCCTCAAGACGGGGATCCCAGACAACAAACTTGAAATGTCTAACAGATTACTCTTCAGTCACAATTGAAGTTAAAAAGTGGCTTTGGAGCAATCTAAGCTGCTCACACGGTTACTAAGGTGGGCACTAAGTTTGACAGATCAACTTAATGTGTATTATATTTATCCATAACAGCATTTTTGTTGTAAATTGTGAGGTATGTCTGTTAAAATCATGGTTGTTTTTACAAATGATGACAAATGTGAACAAGAGCATGTATTGTCTTTGTGTGATGATGTAAATGAGTTGTGGTTGTATTGTATATTAAGTATGTGTCCATGAAAGGGCATTTTATGACTTTTCTCAATTTGATTACATGCTATGGTATGATTTTATCGTCATAATTTGATTGCGTGATTTTTGTATCCCTTTAATTTAGGTAGCCAGGGACTGCTGATGGAAATGAACTATTTAGCTATTTTCTGGTACAGAACATATCAGTCTTTGAGTTTAATGGTTCTGTGCTTTGTCCTTTCAAATAAAGACTATACTATAAACTATTAAAAAGTAAACTAACAATGTAACTTTTAATCATGTAAATACCTCACAAACTGAACACATTTTTCCAATTCTATGGTTGTCATCACATTTTCCTCATCACTCTTCAGTCATGCATGATATTGGTTCTTTTTGTGCAGGGGGTTTTTTCCCCCCCTTACAAATTGTGAAAGTTTCAGGCCAGGGTTCAGATTCCACTGTAGTTACATCAAACCTTATCAACTCTGAATAAATACGTTTGATTATCTACAGATAAACAGATAATAGATCTCCAAGTAAAATATGCATGTTTTTTTTTCCTGTGAGACTGTTATTACTGTGCCTAGTTGAAAGCATGATTCCATTGGTTTTCAGCACAGACATGTCCCGGCATGTTCTCTGCACTTTTGACCACCCAAACCACACAAACTTTATTTAATGGCTCACTCATGACATGACAAAAAAAAACAAAAAACGCTCCAAATCGTGTTTGGTGGGAATGATTTTCAGAAAGTCTTTGTCAGGAGGGGGATTTTGGGGTCAACTAAAAATCCAGGCTTATGCATCTTTTAAAGGGTTAAAGCCACAATGTGTGCTATTTTGACCAAATAGTTACTTCAAATCTGTACTGGAAAAGGGGAACTGCATTTTTGGGGAAATTTTGTTTATCATCCACAATCATTATGAGACAAGAAGACGATATTTTTTTTTGCAGTCTATCATGTAAAAATTGGCTTGTTCTTGGTGGCTCGCAATGCATTTAATGGGAGCAATCATTTCCTTTAGATAACTTTAAAAATGCATTCAAAAAATGTCAACAATACTTTAGCATTAACTTCTATGTCAACCCGAAACGCGTTTTAGTTTGAGATGCACAACAATGCGATAGGACACTGATCTGAACTGAGTGAAAAACATAACAACTGATATCACAGCCCACATTTCATGTTTTGTTTGTACTCAGCTCGCTAAACAGCATATGCTGTCTGTCATGATACATAACGCGCATGACGTGCTGCGTGCATGATGATTAATATTAAAGTGTGACTCACTCAATGGACAGTTGTCTGTTTGGGTCCAGCTGGTCGGAGACATTTTTCCCTGTTTATATGGGTAAGCACTCCATTTATGTCAAAATAGCATGGCTTCAAATTCCACATTTTACAACTTCGAGTCACTTTCCTCCTCACTCTATCGGTTCCCGTCTGCTCCAACGTTTCAGCCTGTTCTTCATGCTCACTTCTATAACCAGCAGTTCATCCTAAGTATATTCAGCTTCAAAAATCTTACGTTGTGAATCCTCATTTGTACAAAAATAGTTGTCTTTGTTGTCTCTTATCGAATATGCCATGATTAGGACACTTGCCTTTGTTTCCGGAAGTAGGAACACACATTTGTTGCCGTAAGTCGGAAGTGCGCTGCTATGGAAGTGGAAATCAATGAGCGGAAGAAGTCAGTCAGTCATTTTAATTAAATTGATCAAAATACGGTAAATATTGAACATATTACATATTGTCATGAAAGTGTCTTTTACTACGTTTTATATAGACTTGCAGTGTGTATATAAAATATTGATGGAGGGTTTTGAAGTTTGAAGTCACATTTTCTAACTGTTTTCCAACCCCAAAAAAGACATGTGTTCTTATCTCTCATAATGATTGTGAACGACAGGCGAAATTGAAAAAAAAAGTGCAGTTCCCCTTTAAAGGGGCCATATTATGATTTAAAACACTTCCTTGTGGACTACATAACATGTATTGGTGCTTATTTGGTCAAAATGTTGCATATATTATGTTTTACTGACAGCATTCAGGATGTTTTGTGTATTTACGTGCCTCCACTTTGACAAGGTCTTCTCCCCGTCAGCCATATTGTAGTCGTTATTGCTTTTTTATGAAGTCTATTGACAGATATAAGTTTGAACAATATGCTACTTTGTATTAGAAAAGAGGGTAGCTTGTTAAAGGGGAACATTATCACAATTTCAGAAGGGTTAAAACCAATAAAAATCAGTTCCCAGTGGCTTATTTTATTTTTCTAACTTTTTTTCAAAATTTGACCCATCATGGAATATCCCGAAAAAAGGCTATAAAGTGTCTGATTTTCGCTATTTGTAAATCCACCCGTCCATTTTCCTGTGACGTCACATACTGATGTCAATACAAACAAACATGGCGGATAGAACAGCAAGATATAGCGACATTAGTTTGGATTCAGAATCAGATTTCAGCGGTTTAAGCGATTCAATAGATTATGCATGTATTGAAACGGATAGGGGCTTCACGGTGGAAGAGGGGTTAGTGCGTCTGCCTCACAATACGAAGGTCCTGCAGTCCTGGGATCAAATCCAGGCTGAGGATCTTTCTGTGTGGAGTTTGCATGTTCTCCCCATAAATGCGTGGGTTCCCTCCGGGTACTCCGGCCTCCTCCCACATCCAAAGACATGCACCTGGGGATAGGTTGATTGGCAACACTAAATTGGCCCTAGTGTGTGAATGTGAATGTTGTCTGTCTATCTGTGTTGGCCCTGCGATGAGGTGGCGACTTGTCCAGGGTGTGCCCCGCCTTCCGCCCGATTGTAGCTGAGATAGGCGCCAGCGCCCCCCGCGACCCCGAAAGGGAATAAGCGGTAGGAAATGGATGGATGGATGAAACGGATGGTTGGAGTTTGGAGGCAGATAGCGAAAACGAAATTGAAGACGAAACTGAAGCTATTGAGCAAATAGCTATTGAAGCTATTCGTCGATCGCCTTCTAACAAACAATTGCATCTTTTGACCACTGGAGCAACTTAAATCCGTCGATTGGTAAGTGTTTGTTTGGTTTTAAATGTGGGTGGAGGGAAAGGCTGGATGCAAATATAGCTACAAACGTACATACAGCTAGCCTAAATAGCATGTTAGCATGGATTAGCTGTCAGTAGTGCCGTGACCAAATATGTCTGATTAGCACATAAGTCAATAACATCAACAAAACTCACATTTGTGATTTTGTTGACTTTATCGTTGGAAATGCATCTGCTTTGAATGTCGCAGGATATCCACACATCTCTGTCGTAGCATCGCTATCGTTGGTAAAATGTGACCAAAATTTGACACTGTTGCAACTTGAATCAGTCGATTGGTATGTGTTTGTTTGGCATTAAATGTGGGTGGAGGGAAAGGCTGGATGCAAATATAGCTACAAATGAGGCATAACAATGCAATAAGTACATACAGCTAGCCTAAATAACATGTTAGCATCGAATAGCATGCCGTGACCATTGATATGTCTGATTAGCACACTCCACGTAAGTCAACTCGTAGCATAGATGTTGTCGGTACAGTGTGCAGAACAAACGAGGGACTTTCGCATCTTTTGACCACTGTTGCAACTTGAATCCGTCCCTGTTCGTGTTATTACACCCTTCGACAACACACCGACGAGGCATGATGTCTCCAAGGTACGGAAAACAGTCGAAAAAACGGAAAATAACAGAGCTTATTTGACTTGGTGTGTGTAATGTGTTTGAGAAAATGGCGTTTAAATTGCCAATTTCACCCTTTTAGAGTTCGGAAATCGGTTAAAAAAACATATGGTCTTTTTTCTGCAACATGAAGGTATATATTGACGCTTACATAGGTCTGGTGATAATGTTCCCTTTAAACTACAGCGCAGACTACAATGGCGGACTCGCGCTAAGATTTTTTGGGGGAAATTTCAACCATATTTAGAGATAGCCGATGACGTCACAAATGGGGCGATTTTGAGTAGAATAAATATAAATATCTCCACCATGCCTCCATGGCTGTGCTTCACATCATGCAGATCCCAAAATACGTGAAAACAGGTACTAATAGGTAAAAAAGGTTTGGTGTGGAGGGGGGGCGTGGCCTGCAGCGAAGCAGAGTCTTCCAGGACCGGCCTCGAAATCAGCGACAGGAGTGTAGACGGCCCACCTGGGCCTTGTTATCTAATCACCTATCGCTCTGTTATAAGCAGCAGCCAGGAGGAGAGATATGGTGGGGAACTGGAGGGAAGTTGGAGCTAGAGCACGAGCACGAGCGTGACGGACACAGATAAACACTTGGTGAAAAGCAACAGGCTGTACTGAAGAAAAATAAATATATATTGTGATCCTGAACCGGGCTCTCATGTCGGGGTGTGGTGGTCCGAAGAACCCACTGGGGGGCAACCTTCACAGTTGGTTTTGCAGAATAGGTCCCCTTTAAATAAATAAAAATGTACGTTTTAAATAGTCAGGTTCATGTATGATCAAGATGGTGAGGATGTTATTTAGAACATAAAATAAACAGCGCCGAGCTCTGCCAAAACAGCACAGCAGGTCAACATAGCAGAATTCTTTCCCATACGTCTTCAGACAGAAACTACTTAACACTGAGGACCCCTAATATATTGCTCTATAAATATGTGCCGGCTCTGATTTATGAATTAAAGTCCAGTAAACCAGGACTATTTTGGGGTCTTTGCTTATGCGACGAACATCATTTGTTACAAAATTCAGTAACCATTGTCGTCTTGATCTGTCGCTTCTCACTCGTCACTTCTTGCCGCTGTCACTTTCTTCCCCCCGAGCGTGTGCCCACGTTTCGGTCTTCGTCTTGGACCCCATTCAATTCCTTGCGTTCAGCAGGGGACCTTGTTTGTTCTTGTCGAGCCTCAGGCTCCTTCTGCACTCTGAATTAACCCTGATGTGTTGTTTTAAAACCAGAAACGCGATGGACATAATCTTGGCCGTGATCCACTGCATGCACACACTAAATAAGCTTACTGATATCGTACATTACCTAACC
>NC_084613.1:21670644-21690644 GCF_033978795.1 Nerophis ophidion
GATGTATGGCTCTTTGAAGGGAGCTGGATGTTTAGGAGCTTTTTCTTTTAAAGACCAGTTCAAAAGACTGGCTTGTTATTATAGCTGGGTTTTTTTTTTTTTTTTTTTTTTTTTTAATCAAGAAAAGGAATAAGATATGGATCAAAATCATCTAATTTACACAAATATGAACACAAATGGTGGGAATTATTTTGAAATATAGCATTTTTTGTTTTCATATATTTAATTTTTGTATGTATGTGTGTATATGTATGTATGTGTGTGTGTGTGTATATATGTATATATATATATATATATATATATATATATATATATATATATATATATATATATATATATATATATATATTAGATCCACTATGGACTGGACTCTCACTATTATGTTAGATCCACTATGGACTGGACTTTCACAATATTATGTCAGACCCACTCAGCGTCCATTGCATCCGGTCTCCCCTAGAGAGGTTGAGGTCACCCACATCTACGGTCCTCTCCAAGGTTTCTCATAGTCATTCACAATTACATCCAACTGGGTTGTGAGTTTTTCCTTGCCCTTATGTGGGCTCTGAACCTAGGATGTCATTGTGGCTTGTGCAGCCCTTTGAGACACCTGTATTTTAGGGCTATATAAATAAACATTGATTGATTGATATATATATATATAAAATCTCCAAATTCTGTATAAGTTTCCTTTAGGTATGGCTCATTTTTTAGTAGCGTGGGCAATTGCCAACGTTATGGCTGCATTAAAAAGTGTCTACCAAACAAACGGTTCGCAATTGGGAATCAGTTCCCATAGTTCACTTTAAAGTGCCGTTCAAAAGACTTGATTTGTTCATGAACATCACATCTCTCGTGCAAAGCACTTAGTGTTTTCACTTGACTGTATATGAAAAGTGCTTCATAAATAAAGTTTGATTGATTGACGTCACCCCTGGGTTCACACGCCACTATTTTGTGGAAAACTGCAGTACTGTATGTTAAAAGCCTTTTTAAAAAGTTTTTTTTTTACTGTCAATTTGTTCAACTTCATTTGGCTCATTGTTGCTTATTTTTCAGCTGTACTCAATAAAAAAAAAAGGACAGAGGCTGATTTACAGTTCATACTAAAACCGAGACAGTGCTTGATAAACGCAACATACCGTATTTTCCGGACTACAGAGCGTACTTCCATATAAGCCGCACCCACAAAATTTTAGAATAACAAAAAAATAGGTTTGCCTAGAAAGAAGACAGACACAACCACAACAAACAAATCCAGACACTTCTGGATGTGGACATATCGGGCCGTTTTGGACTGATAGACGCGTGCTTGCTAGACCTGCTAACTAGCACGGGAACACTTCGGCGGCCTGTGAAGCAGGGGAGTATAGTAGCAGCGGGGGCCGTCTACGGAGCAGACGCCAGCGGTGTGATCGGAAACGTGGATGTCGAGCGGGGCTAAAAACAAAGCAGGAGGCTAATGCCCGCAGAACACCACTTCCCTCCATCCTGAAGCCGGATTTAAATGGAAGATGCGAGACTACTGGTCTGGGTAAGGAGTCAGTTAAATTAGAACAAGTTTTTTCTGCTTTGATTGTTTCAGAGTTGGACATGTGTTTTACTGAGGTGGCAAACTATGATGTGTGCAGTTTATCAAAGCAACAAACAAACAATCGGAAAATTCCCGTCGTATCAATTCCTAGATATGGTCGTAATTATACTAAATGCACTGGGCATAATAAACACAACATTATTAATATTGCTACTACGGATAATTTGATCAAAAATTCCCTAAAACAGCCCACTACCTATAATATAGGTTTTTTAAACATAAGATCATTGTCCCCAAAAACGTTGTTAATTAATGATATCATCAGAGACAACAATCTTAACGTCATCGGTCTCAGCGAAACCTGGCTTAAACCAAACAACTTTTTTGCGCTAAATGAGGCATGTCCTCCTTACTTTACACATGCGCATATCGCCCGTCCCCTTAAAAGGGGTGGGGGGGTCGCACTAATATACAACAAAAACTTTAACCTTAGTCATAACATAAATAATAAATATAAATCGTTTGAGGTGCTTACTATGAGGTCTGTCACACCGCTGCGTCTACAACTGGCTGTTATCTACCTCCCCCCAGGGCCCTATTCGGACTTTATCAGTGAATTCTCAGAGTTCGTTGCTGATCTAGTGACGCACGCCGATAATATAATCATAATGGAGGACTTTAATATCCATATGAATACCCCATCGGACCCACCGTGCGTAGCGCTCCAGACTATAATTGATAGCTGTGGTCTTACACAAATAATAAATGAACCCACGCATCGCAACGGTAATACGATAGACCTAGTGCTTGTCAGGGGTATCACCGTTTCCAAAATTATGATACTCCCGTATACTAAAGTATTGTCCGATCATTACCTTATAAAATTCGAGGTTCAGACGCATGTTCGTCAAACTAATAATAATAATAACTGCTATAGCAGCCGCAACATTAATATGGCCACAACGACAACTCTTGCTGACCTACTGCCCTCGGTAATGGCACCATTCCCAAAGTATGTGGGCTCTATTGATAACCTCACTAAGAACTTTAACAACGCCCTGCGCGAAACCATTGATAACATAGCACCGCTGAAGTTAAAAAAGGCTCCAAAAAAGCGTACCCCGTGGTTTACAGAAGAAACTAGAGCTCAGAAATTATTATGTAGAAAGCTGGAACGCAAATGGCGCACGACTAAACTTGAGGTGCACCAACAAGCATGGAGTGATAGTTTAATAACTTATAAACGCATGCTTACCTTAGCTAAAGCTAAATATTACTCAAATCTCATCCACCGTAATAAAAACGATCCTAAATTTGTGTTTAGTACGGTAGCATCGCTAACCCAACAAGGGACCCCTTCCAGTAGCTCCACCCACTCAGCTGATGACTTTATGCAATTCTTTAATAGGAAAATTGAAGTCATTAGAAAGGAGATTAAAGACAATGCGTCCCAGCTACAAATGGGTTCTATTAACACGGATACGATTGTAAAAACGGCGGATACTGCCCTCCAAAATAGTTTCTCTCATTTTGAGGAAATAACATTAGAGGAATTGTTACAACGTGTAAATGGAATGAAACAAACATGTTTACTTGACCCTCTTCCTGAGAAACTTATCAAGGAGCTCTTTGTATTATTAGGTCCATCAGTGCTAAATATTATAAACTTATCACTTTCCTCGGGCGCTGTTCCACTAGCATTCAAAAAAGCGGTTATTCATCCTCTTCTTAAAAGACCTAACCTCGATCCTGACCTCATGGTAAACTAACGAACGGTGTCTCACCTTCCCTTTATTTCAAAAATCCTCGAAAAAATAGTTGCGGAGCAGTTAAATGAACACTTAGCGTCTAACAATCCATGTGAAACCTTTTAAATCCGGTTTCAGGGCAAATCACTCTACGGAGACAGCCCTTGCAAAAATGACTAATGATCTATTGCTAACGATGGATTCTGATGCGTCATCTATGTTGCTGCTCCTTGATCTTAGCGCTGCTTTCGATACCGTCGATCATAATATTTTATTAGAACGTATCAAAACACGAATTGGTATGTCAGACTTAGCCCTGTCTTGGTTTAACTCTTATCTCACTGATAGGATGCAGTGCGTCTCCCATAACAATGTTACCTCGGACTACGTTAAGGTAACGTGTGGAGTTCCCCAGGGTTCGGTTCTTGGCCCTGCACTCTACAGTATCTACATGCTGCCGCTAGGTGACATCATACGCAAATACAGTGTTAGCTTTCACTGTTATGCTGATGACACCCAACTCTACATGCCCCTAAAGCTGACCAACACGCCGGATTGTAGTCAGCTGGAGGCGTGTCTTAATGAAATTAAACAATGGATGTCCGCTAACTTTTTGCAACTCAACGCCAAAAAAACGGAAATGCTGATTATCGGTCCTGCTAGACACCGACCTCTATTTAATAATACAACTCTAACATTTGACAACCAAACAATTAAACAAGGTGACTCGGTAAAGAATCTGGGTATTATCTTCGACCCAACTCTCTCCTTTGAGTCACACATTAAAAGCGTTACTAAAACGGCCTTCTTTCATCTCCGTAATATTGCTAAAATGTGCTCCATTTTGTCCACTAAAGACGCTGAGATCATTATCCATGCGTTTGTTACGTCTCGCGTCGACTACTGTAACGTACTATTTTCGGGTCTCCCCATGTCTAGCATTAAAAGATTACAGTTTGTACAAAATGCGGCTGCTAGACTTTTGACAAGAACAAGAAAGTTTGATCACATTACGCCTGTACTGGCTCACCTGCACTGGCTTCCTGTGCACTTAAGATGTGACTTTAAGGTTTTACTACTTGCGTATAAAATACTACACGGTCTAGCTACATCCTATCTTGCCGATTGTATTGTACCATATGTCCCGGCAAGAAATCTGCGTTCAAAGGACTCTGGCTTATTAGTGATTCCCAAAGCCCAAAAAAAGTCTGAGGGGTATAAAGCATTTTCATTTCGGGCTCCAGTACTCTGGAATGCCCTCCCGGTAACAGTTCGAGATGCCACCTCAGTAGAAGCATTTAAGTCTCACCTTAAAACTCATTTGTATACTCTAGCCTTTAAATAGACTCCCTTTTTAGACCAGTTGATCTGCCGTTTGTTTTCTTTTTCTCCTATGTCCCAGCAGATAAATGGAAGGGAAGAAAGACATACCAAACTGTATTAACCTTGTAGATTGTTATAGTAACAATAGGTTTAACTTTGTCAGTGTGCCGTATTTTACCCAGTTTCCCCTAGGGCAACAATGTTAATATATGTTTGATGAAACGTGATTTTATGCATGAGTGTATGTATGCATATGTACTTGTATGTGTACAATACATGTATACAGTGAATGTGCGTGTGGTCGTATCTACCTTGAGTGTGTAGGTATGTACATTTTCATTACCATGAATAGATTAACTTGGACCCTGACTTAAACAAGTTGAAAAAACGTGTTACCATTTAGTGGTCAATTGTACGGAATATGTACTGAATTGTGCAATCTACTGATAAAAATTGCAATCGATCAATCAATTCGTCACGCGCAGTGAGCAAACTCGTCCAAAAGATGTCGCCGTGGCACACGAAATAGCACAGCATTTCAGTGTGTCCGCTTGTGTTTAATGAAAACTATTGAACACAAAACATTTCGGACATTAGCGAAAAATGAAATAAAAAATAGCCGCACCATTTTATAAGCCGCTGGGTACGAAGCGTAGGAAAAAAGTAGCGGCTTACGGTCCGGAATTGTTGGGGGTTGTCGCTGTGTCTAGCTGTAGCAACACATGCCTGCATGGTACTAAAGTCTACCAGATAGTGACTTCATCTTGCAACGTCACCTATAGTTATAGTTATTCTCTTCCTGTTGAACACCACAGGCCTCAGGCCCACGTGATCTGTGTGCTCGTGGAGGTCCTCCGTTGTTCCCCCCCAGACCAGATGCCGATCGTATCTCCGGCGGTTGTCGCTGTCATGTGACTGGAGCCAAGAACTTTAAAGCACACTTCTTATGGCAAATATCCCTCACGAAAGCCAAAACAACCTCAAAGGAGGCAAAGAGGAACATGAAGGCAACGTTTAACCCCCAGGGCAAATCAGTCTGGCGGGGGGAGGGGGGCGGGGGGGTCCGCTCCGGCTCCAGCGGTCTACAGACAGATGTGGCGACCTGCATGCCATTAGTGGCGCTATAATTCTGGTGTAGTCATGGTTTGGTGGCAGACACTGACTAGAGGAAAGGGGAAGGAGGCGTCCCGCCTGGCGAACTACTCCGCCCACTTCTTCCCCCTTTTTTTTTTTCCTGGTTTGATTCCTGATGCAATTTGGCCCAATAATCTGAAATGCAAATAGTGCCGACGTCTAAAAGAGGTGTGGAACCACAAAAAAGGACACTTAGAAGTCGGCGACTCTGGGTGGATTTCCGATCTTCCCAAATGACGAATTTCCCCGTCTCTTTGACTTTGAAGCTGGGCTTCAAACCAAAGGAAGCCTGGCAAAGTCTCCTTTCATGATGTCTCTTTGATTACAAGAAGCGGACCTTCACAGGGACTTTTGGACTTCTCAGAATGACGCCCCCCCCTTATCCCTTCCCCTCGACCTTTCCAAGGCAGTCGTTGAGTGTCGGAAGTGTAGGTGCCATTTAGCCATCGTTGGTTATGTAATGACTGCGCTGTGAACAAGGAGGGCAGCTAATGAGCGTGAACTTTGACTCCCGGGGTCTGTAATCAGCACCGTTTTGGAGATTCGGAGTCAGATCTCAGCAGCTTGACCAACCCACGTAAATGTGTTGCCTTTTGGACTAGGGCGGGGGTCAGCAACCCAGGGCTCGAGATCAACATGCGACTCTGTCGCGGCGCCCTGGTGGCTCCATGGAGCTTTTTCAAAAATGTATGGAAATGGAAAAAAATGGGGTGAAAAATATATGTTGTATTGTAATATGTTTTTTGTAGGAAGAGAAATATGACACAAACCTTCCCAATTGCTAGAAAGACCACTGTTTAATATGTCTGTATTCATGCTTCACTGATGAGTATTTAGTGAGCGCCGTTTCGTCCTACTAATTTCAGCGGGCCTTGAACTCACCGTTGTGTAGACTGTGACTCAACAGTTTATTTGCATGTATAACTTTCTCCGACGCTGCCACAGGAAGACGTGTTTTATGCAACTCCTTTGTCTCATTTTGTCCACCAAACGTTATATGCTGTGCGTGAATGCCAAAAGGTGTGCTTTGTTGATGTTATTGACTTGTATGCAGTGCTCATCAGGAGTATTTTGGTCACTGCATGAGTGCAACTTTATCAATGCTAACATGCTACTTACATATTGCATCATTATGCCTCGTTTGTAGGTATATTTGAGCTCATTTAATTTCCTTTACTTATGTCCTCTGTGTATTTAATTTGCATCTCTCATGACTCATTATCTGTATGTAATATTGGCTGCATTTCTGACAGTTGTCAGTTGCCACGTTGTTCCAGACCACATCAAACGTTACCCGTCTTGCCAAAGATTGTAATAAATCCATTAGAAGACAGCCTGCCGTTTCCTTTAACTTGGACACACACATATATACCAGTGGCCATTCTTAGTCAGTCATTTCCCGGAGTTTTCTCACCCACTGAGAAGTTTTAATAATGATTTCCAATGTTGTAAAAATGTGTAGAATAAATATTACATTTCAAAATTCCTGTCAAAGATTTGCGTTAGCCTGCGACACGTAGTCATTTTGATAGTAGGCTGTTATAGCTAATATAGAAACTTACATCATGTGTTGTCTTCATTATAACACTTATATAATACATTTGATTTTTTTGCGGCTCCAGACCGATTACTTTTTAAAAGTATTTGTGGTCCAATATGTTTCTTTCAACATTTTGGGTTGCCGTCCGCTGGACTAGAGGCTTAATAGTGCATTTCATTCAATAAGTTTCCATGCACCATATGAGTCTTATTTACAAAATATATTTTTTTGTATTTTCACACCTATGTGTAAAGTCCAAGTAACCATGAACACTTTTTATGTGTCTAACTCAAGGCCCGGGGGCCAAACCTGGCCTACCATATTATTTTATGTAGTCCGCAAAAGCCTGGAAATATGTGGCAAAATGCTTTATCTTTTCTTACTAAATATATTTGTTCTTTCCCTTTTGGCATTAAAAATTGTGTATTTCATGCAATTGCATATCTTTTAAAATTCATACCAAAATCAAAATATATTATGTATTCCAAAAATATTTGGTAAAATAAAGATATATACTGTACTTAAATATCTGCTTGATTTATGATTTCAAAGCAAATTATCAATTGAATTGTAGACTGTAAAATTGACAGTAGATTTTACGGTTAAATTCCGCCGACTGAGTTTTTGCATATAATATGGGCCTTTTAAACATAAGATCATTGTCTCCCAAAACGTTATTAGTTAATGAAGACAGTAGAGACAACAATCTCAATGTCATTGGTCTAAGCAAAACCTGGCTCAAATCAGACCATTTTCCCTGCTTAACGAGGCATCTCTTCCTAGCTATATGAATGCACATATTGCCCTTCCCCTTAAAAAGGGTGGGGAGGTTGCACTAATATAAAATGAAAACCTTAACCTTACCCCTAAACTAAATAATAAATATAAATCATTTGCGGTGCTTACTATGAGATCTGTCACACCACTGCCTCTCTACCTGGCTGTCATCTACCGCCCCCCTGGTCCCTATTCGGACTTTATCAGTGAATTTTCAGAGTTTGTCGGTGATCTAGTGATGCATGCCAACAATGTAATTATAATGTGGGATTTGAATATCCATTCGAAATAACCCATCACCCCCTCCGTGCGTGGCACTCCAGACAATGATTGATAGCTGTGGTCTTACACGAATAATAAATGAATGATTGATTGATTGATTGATTGATTGATTGATTGATTGATTGATTGACTGACGTTGGTAATGTTTTTTCCATATACAGTAAGACACTAAAGCATTAAAAAACAAACAAAAAAAACTAACACGATTTTACAGTTAAAAAAAAAATGTTATGTGCTGTTAAAAAACCCTGAGGACAACCATAAATGTGATGTGGCCCTCAATGAAAATGAGTTTGACACCCCTGCTCTAATGCGACTATTGGGAATAGGTGGGTGCCATGATTGGGTATAAAAGCAGCGTCCATGAAATGCTCTGTCATTCACAAGCAGGGATGGGGTGAGGGTCACCTCTTTGTCAACAAATGCGTGAGCAAAATGTTTAAGAACAACATTTCTCAATGAGCTATTGCAAAGAATTTTGGGATTTAACCATCTGCGGTCCGTAATATCATCAAAAGGTTTAGATAATCTGGAGAAATCATTGCACTTTAGCAATGATATTACAGACCTTCGATCCCTCAGGCGGTACTGCATCAAAAAGTGACATCAGTGTGTAAAGGATATCACCAAATGGGCTCAGGAACACTTCAGAAAAATAAGTAAGTGCAGGTTAAAGCTCTACTATGCAAAGTGAAAGCCAATTATCAACAACACCCAGAAACCTACTTTTTACGTGTTTTTTTTGTTGTTTTCGTTTACATGTGTTTTAAAAAGCTACTTTTAACCAAGTTCCGTCAAAAATGTGTTTAGAGCATGCAAACACAGCAAGTGTGTGTGTGGGTATGGGGTAGCGACATTGGGTTTAGGGTGGGGTTGGGGGCCCGTTTAGAAGTGTTGTGTATGGGGGGCCCAGAGTACTACGCCCCTGGCACTTAGGGAAATGCAGGAAGAAGAAATGGAGCCTGTAGGTTGGCTTCTTGTCTCCTGCTCTGATGTCACACGTACTGTATCAGTGTCAGATTGTGATTTATTTCAGTGTCTTGTGAGACCACGATGGATACTGTACAGCGATACATGTGGGATTGGGGGCTGCACGGAACAGACGCAGGACGCCAACGTTGTCTGTTCTGCAAGGCGTGAAGTTCCTTCTTGTTGCAACCACTGCTTCTCTTGCAAGGCGAACATGCCTTGACATGACCTCCTCCTTACCACACTCGCTTGGAACTTGCCAGAAATTGTCTGGGAGGTGAAGACTTGTTCCCACGTGTGTGTGTGTGTGTGTGTTTGTGTTTGTGTGTGTGTGTGTGTGTGTGTGTGTGTGTGTGTGTGTGTGTGTGTGTGTGTGTGTGTGTGTGTGTGTGTGTGTGTGTGTGTGTGTGTGTGTGTGTGTGTGTGTGTGTGTGTATTTCTACCCTTCTTGAGACATCAACAAGGAAAAGTATCTTTCATTTGAGGACGTGTGAACAAGTTCATTAATCAATCAAAGTTTATTTATATAGCCCTTAATCACAGTGTCTCAAAGGGCTGCACAAGCCACATTGACATCCAATGCTCAGATTCTACATCAGGGCAAGAAAGAAATTAACACCAATGAGATACAATGAGAAACCTTGGAGGGGACCAAAGTTAGGACATAAATCATGGTCTCAATACGGAAAACCATTGCATTTGATAGAGAATGTCTCATTTGCAGCCCTGGTGGTGGAATCTATCAAAAGGAGGGTGGTCCCAAGAAGAGGGATTTTTCAAATTGACTGTGTGTCGGTTTTAAAAGTGCTCCCCCTCTGGTCAACATATGAAACAACAAGTGTGTGTAAAAAATTTGACACGCTCTCCCTCTGGTCAACATATGTAATAAGTGTGTAAGAAATTTAAATGCGCCCCCCTTTGGCCAAAATTAATAAAAAACAAATAAAAATGTATATGTATATAGAGGCATACTGCAATAACTTGAAGCAAATAATAAAGATAAAAAAACAAATAAAAATAAAACTTAAATCTTACCTCTTGTATAATTGCATAGTATGTGTATATTATTGATGTTGTAAATGCAAACCTTGTATATATCTAAAAAGGGTGGTCCCAAAAAGGAGAGATTTTTCAAATTGACTACGTGTCAGTTTTAAAAGTGCTCTCCCTCTGGTCGACATATGAATTAACAAATGTGTGACAAAATTTGAAGTGCTCCCCCTCTGGCCTACATAGAAAATAACAAATGTGTGTAAAAATTCCAAGTGCTCCCTCTCTGGTCAACATATGTAATAAGTGTGTGTAAACATATGAATTGTTCCCCCTCTGGCAAACATATGTAATAAGTGTGTGTACAAAATTGAAGTCATCCCCCTCTGGTCAACTTATGAAATAACAAGTGTGTGTAAGAAATTGAATGCGCCCACTTGGGCCTGAATTAATAAAAACAAAGTAAATATCCAATATAGAGACATACTGTTATAACTTGAAATAAATAATGAAGATTAAAAACAAACAAAAAAATAAATATACTAAAAGCCTACTTTTTTTAATAGTTGCACAGTATGTATATATTTTTAATTTTGTATGTCTAGAAAGGGTGGTTCTAAAGGGGTCGGCATTTTTTTCGGCGGTCTCAAGAAGGTAACAAATACAAGTGTGTGTGAGGGGGGGGATTGGAGGGACGGTTGGGGGTCATATAACTTGGCAAAATAGCAGCCTTGGCTCCCCCGCACACATATCTGTCCTTGGCTCCCTGTCAGTATTACAGATAACTCTCCCCCTCATCCTAGTTTTTACACACACACACACACACACACACACACACACACAGATAGATGCTAGCTCAGCATTTGCAGCCAGGAGTGAGAGCAAAGACAGGTTATAATTGACCATATGTCCTAAATGTGAAGCGTCATTACAACATTAAAATACACACGTTTGTGTGTGTACGTGTATATATATGTGTGTGTGTGTGTGGGTGTGTGTGTGTGTGTGTGTGTGTGTGTGTGAAATGCGAGCGGATTGATTGAGTTGTCCCGCTGACATTTGCCTGCAGTGATAGGAGGACAGCCAGGTGACCCATAGTTTAAGATTACTGTAGTGGCCTGATACTTGGAGTGTGTATACGTGCATCTGGGTGTGTGTGTGTGTGTGTACGTGTGTGCGTGTGCATGTGTGTGTGTCTGAGTGGTGGGAAAGGAGGAGGGAGTGTCAAAGAAACACAATGAGGTCAGAATGATGTGGGAACAGTTCACACACTGTATAAGAATAGCAGTTGGAGGACCTAAAGTGGTACTTTGTGTCAGCATGACATGTTATTTATTCATCGTATTTTGATTTAAAAAAAACCTGTTTTCAGCACTTTTTCAAAACTTTATCAAATGTATTCTCTGATCCCAGCAGGCACAAGACATGAAAAAAAAACGTTGAGAACTTGTTGAATTATGTCCTGATGAAGAGTAACTCAAACACAACGTTGAAACAACGTGCTTTTTGATGATGTTCATTCAATGTTGGGTTCTGATGTTGATTTGACCATTGAATTTTGGTCATTTCCTAACCAATATTCTACAACACAAATACAACGATGAAACAACGTGCTTTTTGACGACATTTATTCAGTGTCGTGTTTGTGAAATTGATTTGACCATTGAAATTTGGTCATTTCCCAACCGTCCAACATTGGACACCAACGTTGTCTCAATTTACAAATACAACTATTTTCCAACATTGATTCGAAGTCAGTTTTAAAGGATATGTACGTATAATCAACGTTGTAACAAAGTCTTGTGCGTCTGGGATGACATCTGTTGAAAGTTGGAAAGGGACTTTTGTCCATAACTGTCAATGCTTCGATTTGTTTTTGGAAACGCTCATAATTTTAGGATATGATTGTATAGACTTTATTTATCCCTCACTCAGGAAATGATGTGGTTGCAGTGTAAATGCAAAAAGTTGAAAAATAAGGTAAAAACACATGAAAAACAAGAGGGAAAATTGTAAAAAACATGAAATATATTAAAGGCGTACTGAAACCCACTACTACTGACAAAGCAGTCTGATAGTTTATATGTCAATCATGAAATATTAACATTGCAACACATGCCAATACGGCCTTTTTAGTTTACTAAATTGCAATTTTAAATTTCCCGCGAAGTGTCGTGTTGAAAATGTTGCGGTATAATGACGCGTGCGTTTGACGTCTCTGGTTGTAGCGGACATTATTTTCCAGCCCGATCCAAGCTATAAGTAGTCTGCTTTAATCGCATAATTACACAGTATTCTGGACATTTGTGCTGCTGAATCTTTTGCAATTTGTTCAATTAATAATGGAGAAGTCAAAGTAGGAAGATGGAGGTGGGAAGCTTTTAGCCTTTAGCCACAAACACACGGTGATTCCTTGTTTAAAATTCCCGAAGGTGAAGCTTTACTATGGAACAGAGCGGTCTAGCGAACATGGATCCCGACTACATGTCAACCGGCAGGTTTCGGTGAGAAAATTGTGGTAATAAGTCTGCTCTTACCGGAGACATCAGCAGAGCTTCCGTCCTGCTGCAGCTGCGTGACTTCCCTCAGAGACACTGGCGGTTAACACACCCGTGGCCACACCACTCCGACTTTCAGGTACTATTTAATCTCCCTAAAACACTAGCAACACAATAGGCAGATAAGGGAGTTTACAGAATTACACTAGTAAATGTGCCTAATAACATCTGAATTGCTCCCACTACAATCGCCTTTTTTTTTTATCTTCTAGTCCTTCACTCTAAACTTCCTCATCCACGAATCTTTCATCCTCGCTCAAATTAATGGGGATATTGTCGCTTTCTCGGTCCGGATAGCTCTTGCTGCTGGTGGCTGTGATTATAAACAATGTGAGGATGTGAGGAGCCCTACAACCCGTGACATCACGCGCACATCGTCTGCGACTTCCGGTACAGGCAAGGCTTTTTTATTAGTGACCAAAAGTTGCGAACTTTATCGTCGATGTTTTCTACTAAATCCTTTCAGCAAAAATATGGCAATATCGCGAAATTATCAAGTATGACACGTAGAATGGACCTGCTATCCTCGTTTAAATAAGAAAATCTCATTTCAGTAGGCCTTTAAAAGAGCTGATGCAACCAGGGGCCAATTCAGCGGCGCCATGTTTACATACAGCCACAAAAGTAAAACACAAGGAAAAACAAACACAAATAGCATTAATTTATACGATTGCAGCATGCAGAAACAAAAAACACAATTTCAACACACAATAATGTGCGGTGCTCCACACCAGTAGCTGTTTCCATTACACCTAGAAATGTGCAAAACCTAAATATCATAATATAAAACTGGGAACGGAAACACCAATATTTCTGAAAAAAATCTTTCCAATATTGCTAAAACATTTTTGGGATTTCATGGTGTGGTTTTCCAGACCTTTTGATATTGAAGTGTTTCCCAAAAGCAGGATGGAAACGCTTTTTTTTTTGCATTTCAAGGTCACATAAACACATTACGGCTCATGACGTAAACACCCTTTAAAAGAAATACATAGAAGTGGCAAATATACTTGTCGACATTTTTGAAATATGACTTTTATTTTGTGAAAAACTGCGATGGAAACTCAGCTACAGTCTGCTGGTGTCGGGAGGCTGCACGGCGACAGACGGGAACAGACCCAACAGAGCCGACTCCGTCCGAGGACAAAGCTACGAACAATGGGAGACCGGGCTTTCTGCTCGGCCGCTCACTATCTGTGGAACGCGCTCCCTGACCACCTTAGGGCACCACAGACTGTAGATGCTTTTAAAAAAGGCTTAAAAACCCTTCTTTTTAAATAAAAAAAACAAAAAAAAACTTTTTTAAGATATATGCATACTAGTTCGAAGACCTTTTATGAAGAAGACATATCGATGACCCAGATTGCCCTCGCCCGGACGATGGTCACCGGGGCCCCCCTCTGGAGCCAGGCCCGTAGGTGGGGCACGATGGCAAGCGCCTGGTGGAAGGAGCAACGTGGGTCCCACCTCCAATGGGCTCACCACCCATAGCAGGGTCCATAGAGGTCGGGTGCGATGTGAGCTGGGTGGCAGCTGAAGGCAGGGCACTTGGCGGTCCGATCCTCAGCTACATAAGCTAGCTCTTGGGACGTGGAACGTCACCTTACTGGGGGTGGAAGGAGCCTGAGCTAGTGCGCGAAGTGGAGAAGTTCCGGCTGGATATAGTCGGGACTCACTTTGACAAACAGCAAGGGCTCTGGAACCACTTCTCGAGAGGGGCGGGACTCTCTTCCACACTGGCATTGCCAGCAGTAAGAGGTGACGGGCTGGGGTGACAATTCTCGTTGCCCCCCGGCTCAAAGCCTGCAAGTTGGAGTTCAACCCAGTGGACAAAAGGGTAGCCTCCCTCCGCCTTCGGGTGGGGGAGACGGGTCCTGACTGTTGTTTGTGCTTACGCACTAAACAGCAGTTCAGAGTACCCATCCTTTTTGGGTACACTCGAGGGAGTACTGGAGAGTGCTCCCTCGGGTGATTCCCTTGTTCTGCTGGGGGACTTCAACGCTCATGTTGGCAGCGACAGTGAAATCTGGAGAGGCGTGATTGGGAAGAATGGCCGCCCGGATCTGAACCTGAGTCGTGATTTGTTATTGGACTTTTGTGCTTGTCACAGTTTGTCCATAACAAACACCATGTTCAAACATAAGGGTGCAGTTCTAGTTTTTGTAGTTGTGTCATCGGATTTGCGGCCTCATGTTTTGGACACTCGGGTGAAGAGAGGGGCAGAGCTTTCTACTGATCACCACCTGGTGGTGAGTTGGCTGCGATGGTGGGGGAGGATGCCGGACAGACCTGGCAGGCCCAAACGCATTGTAAGGGTTTGCTGGGAATGTCTGGCAGAGTCTCCTGTAAGAGAAAGTTTCAATTCCCACCTCTGGAAGAACTTTGAACATGTCACGAGGGAAGTGCTGGACATTGAGTCCGATTGGACCATGTTCCGCACCTCTATTGTCGAGGCGGCTGATTGGAGCTGTGACCGCAAAGTAGTTGGTGCCTGTCGGGGCGGTTATCCTAAAACCCATTGGTGGACATCAACGGTGAGGGATGCCGTCAAACTGAAGAAGGAGTCCTATCTGGTTCTTTTGGCTCATAGGACTCTGGAGGCAGTGGACAGGTACCGACAGGCCAAGCGGTGTGCAGCTTTGGCGGTCGCGGAGGCAAAAACTCGGACATGGGAGGAGTTCGGGGAAGCCATGGAAATTGACTTCCGGACGGCTTTGAAGCTATACTGGACCACCATCCGCCGCCTCAGGAAGGGGAAGCAGTGCAGTGTCAACACCGTGTATGGTGCGGATGGTGTTCTGCTGACCTCAACTGCGGATGTTGTGGATCGGTGGAAGGAATACTTCCAAGACCTCCTCAATCCCACCAACACGTCTTCCTATGAGGAAGCAGCGCCTGGGGAATCTGTGGTGGGCTCTCTCATTTCTGGGGATGAGGTTGCTGAGGTAGTTAAAAAGCTCCTCGGTGGCAAGGCCCCGGGGGTGGATGAGATCTGCCCGAAGTTCCTTAAGGCTCTGGATGCTGTGGGGCTGTCTTGGTTGACAAGACTCTGCAGCATCGCATGGACAACGGGGGCGGTGCTTCTGGATTAGCAGACCGGGGTAATGGTCCCTCTCTTTAAGAAGGGGGATCGGAGGGTGTGTTCCAACTATCATGGGATCACACTCCTCAGCCTTCCTGGTACAGTTTATTCAGGTGTACTGGAGAGGAGGCTACGCCAGATAGTCGAACCTCGGATTCAGGAGGAACAGTGTGATTTTCGTCCTGGTCGTGGAACTGTGGACCAACTCGATACTCTCAGCATGGTTCTTGAGGGTGCATTAGAGTTTGCCCAACCAGTCTACATGTGCTTTGTGGACTTGGAGAAGGCATTCGACCGTGTCCCTCGGAAAGTCCTGTGGGGAGTGCTCAGACAGTATGTGGTATTGGACTGTCTGATTGGTGCAGTTTGCTCCCTATACGATCAGTGTCAGAGCTTGGTCCGCATTGTCGGCAGTAAGTCGGACACTTTTCCAGTGAGGGTTGGATTCCGCCAAGGCTGTCCTTTGTCACCGATTCTGTTCATAACATTTATGGACATAATTTCTAGGGGCAGTCAAGGCATTGAGGAGTTCCGGTTTGGTGGCCGCGGGATTATGTCTCTGCTTTTTGCAGATGATGGGGTCCTGATGGCTTCATCTGGCCGGGATCTTCAGCTCTCGCTGGATCGGTTCGCAGCCGAGTGTCAAGCGACCGGAATGAGAATCAGCACCTACAAGTCTGTGTCCATGTTTCTCCCCCGGAAAAGGGTGGAGTGCCATCTCCAGGTTGGGGAGGAGACCCTGCCCCAAGTGGAAGAGTTCAAGTACCTCGGGGTATGGATAGTGAGATCGATAGGCGGATCGGTGCGACATCTTCCTTAATGCAGACATTGTACCTATCTGTTGTGGTGAAGAAGGAGCCGAGCCCGAAGGCAAAGCTCTCAATTTACCGGTTGATCTACGTTCCCATCCTCACCTATGGTCATGAGCTTTGGGTTATGACCGAAAGGATAAGATCACGGGTACAAGCGGCCGAAATTAGTTTCCTCCGTCGGGTGGCGGGTCTCTCCCTTAGAGATAGGGTGAGAAGCTCTGCCATCCGGGAGGAGCTCAAATTAAAGCCGCTGCTCCTCCACATCGAGAAGAGCTAGATGAGGTGGTTCGGGCATCTGGTCAGGATGCCACCCGGACGGCTCCCTAGGGAGGTGTTTAGGGCATGTTCGTTCAACCGGAGGCCACGGGGAAGACCCAGGACACGTTGGGAAGACTATGTCTCCCGGCTGGCATGGGAACGCCTCGGGATGCCCCCGGGAATAGATGGACGAAGTGGCTGGGGAGAGGGAAGTCTGGGCTTCCCTGCTTAGGCTGATGCCCCCGCAATCCGTCCTCGGATAAGCGGAAGAAGATGGATGGACGGGTGGCTGAATGGATGGATGGATGCATACTAGTTCCAGCTAATAGACTGCTCTAGTTTTTATTTTTCTTCATTTTTATTATCTTTTTATTTTAATTTTGTTAATACACTGTAGCACTTTGAGGTTGTTTACTCAATGTAAAGTGTTTTTCACAAATCAAATCTATTATTATTATTATTATTATTATCATTATTACCTGGCTATTGTCCGGTTCACGCAGATGAGTGACATTCCGTCCAGGGTGACCGACATGGACATATACATTCTGCCAGGACTCCGTGAAGCTTACTTATCCCGATGCTCAACGCTATTCCTCCGCATCTTCTATGGTCTCTCCATGTGGACTCCGGTGCAAACATGGCCAAAAGGCTCCCTGAGGTAGATTCAAAAGTTCACCAAAACTCACAATGGTCTTGAAAAAGTCAAACCAAAAGGCAAAAACCACATGAAAACAAGAGGGAAGCATCACCACCAAGAATGGAACATAAGAGCTCCTGCAACCAGCACCCATTACATCGGCGCAATCTTGCCCTTCAAAACCTACACCCTCGGTTTTACCGTATTATTCACATATTTTCCCTTTCGTGGGGGAAAAAATCACCTCTGAGCAATTTATCGTCCACTCAGTAACATTCATCTGAGCCTAACCTAGGGGTCGGCAACCCAAAATGTTGAAAGAGCCATA
The DNA here is from genome assembly GCF_033978795.1 of Nerophis ophidion. Classification (NCBI taxonomy): domain Eukaryota; kingdom Metazoa; phylum Chordata; class Actinopteri; order Syngnathiformes; family Syngnathidae; genus Nerophis; species Nerophis ophidion. The sequence goes on from NC_084613.1 coordinate 21,688,620, forward strand.
TTGGACAAAAAATACAAAATAAAAATCCGTCTGGAGCCGCAAAAAATTAAAAGCCTTATATGAGTGTTATAATGAAGGCAACACATGATGGAAGTGTCTATCAGCTATATAAGCCTACTATGAAAGGCTGACGCAAATCTTCGTTGACAGAAATGTTGTATTTTCATTTTTATTCTGCACATTTTTGCAACATCGGCAAACATTAGTAAAATGGAGGCTTCCCACAGGATGAGATAACTTCTGGAAATGACTGGCTCAGAATGGCCAAAGGTATAGATGTGTGTGTCCAAGTTAAAGGAAACGGCAGGCTGTCTTCTTCTAATAGATTTATTACAATCTTTGCAAGCTGGGTAACGTTTGCTGAGGTCTGGAACAACATGGCACACAAACAACTATGACAAATGCAGCCAATATTACATACAGGTAATGTGTCACGAGACATGCAAATATAAATTAAACACACAGAAGACATAAGTAAAGGAAATTAAATGACCTCAAATATACCTACAATCGAGGCATAATGATGCGATATATACATCCAGCTAGCCCAAAGAGCATGTAAGCATCGATTAGCTTGCAGTCATGCACTGACCAAATATGCCGAATTAACACTCCAACAAGTCAATAACATCAACAACACCTTTGTGCATTCACTCACAGCATAAAACGTTTGGTGGACAAAATGAGACAAAAGTAGTGGCATAAAACACGTCTTTCTGTGGCAGCATCGGAAAGTTATCTATGACGAGTTCAAGGATTGCTGAAATTAGTAGGACAAAACGGCGCTTACCAAATAGTCTCATCAGTGACGCGCGTACAACATAAACAGTGGGATTTGTAACAATTAGGAAAGTTTGTGTCATGTTTGTTCTCTTACAAAAAATATATTAAAACAAAAAGTTTTTTTTTCTTCTTCATCTTTTTCCATTTTCACAGGGAGCTGACCCCCCTAGCCTAAACTGTAGTGGGTGAAACCCGGCCTTCAAAATAAAAGCACACCATTAAAATGGTTGCGCCACAGTAAGAAGTCTGTCTGCCATTATTATTGGGTTTGTTTGTTTTTTGGCTGCCCATATTTTCCTTGATTTTGCCAGAATATTTCCTTTTTTTTATTTTAATATTGACAAGTGTTTTTTTTTCCCCAAAAACATGAATCCTTTAAATCTTCTATTTCAAATAGTTTTTGCTTTTCTTTTTTTTTTTAACATTATACTTATTTATTGTTTTCATTGTATTCCCTCTTTTCTTTACAGATTACAGCATTGAAGAGAAAAAAGGATTGAAAAAATTACGGATATTTGCATCCAAATTTGAGCGCACTACTTGGCTGCAACCAGCAGAGGCGCTGTTGGTCTTGTCTTAACTAGTTTGTTGTCTTAAGAACAACGCAATGTCCATTAGCTATAGCTCGCCAAGATACATCCACCTCTTCCCTTCACCTTGTGTTCAGTAGAAGGAGTTGCAATAGGACAGGGGTCGGCAACCCGCGGCTCTGGAGCCGCATGCGGCTCTTTAGCGCCGCCCTAGTGGCTCTCTGGAGCTTTTTCAAAAATATATGAATTGTGGAAATGAGGGGAAAAAATATATTTTTCGTTTTAATTTGGTTTCTGTAGGACAATCATGACACAACCCTCCCTAATTGCTATAAAGCACACTGTTTATATTAAACATGCTTCACTGATTCGAGTATTTGGCGAGCACCGTTTTGTCCTACTAATTTTGGCAGTCCTTAAACTCACCCTAGTTTGTTTACATGCATAACTTTCTCAGACGAGATTTATGCCACTTATTTTTTTGTCTGATTTTGTCCACCAAACTTGTAATGTTGTACATGCGTACATAAAGGTGAGTTTTGTTGATGTTATTGACTTATGTGGAGTACTAATCAGACATATTTGGTCACTGCATGACTGCAAGCTAATTGATGCTAACATGCTATTTAGGCTAGCTATATGTACATATTGCATCATTATGCCTCATTTGTAGCTATATTTGAGCTAATCTAGTTTCCTTTAAGTCCTCATA
>NC_084613.1:21695644-21755644 GCF_033978795.1 Nerophis ophidion
CCCACCGCCATCTCCGCCTCCCGTGGGTCCGCTGAAGACCCTACCGCCATCTCCGCCTCCCGTGGGTCCGCTGAAGACCCCACCGCCATCTCCGCCTCCCGTGGGATCGCTGAAGACCCCACCGCCATCTCTGCCTCCTGTGGGTCCTCCAAGACCCCGTTCCCAGCTCACCTGCCACTAAAATGGCCTCCTAGCGCTAGCAGTCCTCCTCCTCATCGGCCTCTGTGGTGGCCGTCCCAGGGACACCCTACAGTGCCGGCGGCAAAAATGCACCAGTCCTGGGTGTGGACTCCAGCAGCGGTTCTGGCAGCTCTGGCAGCGTTCCACTCACCAGGTCAGACTTTGTATATTGGTTTTCCTATGTTTAGTGTTTATTTCCTGCTTTGACCTCTAATTTTCTTCTCTACTCCACCCTGTGTGTGTCATCCTGCAGTGACTTCATCACTGGTCCAGAGCACAACTCTCTTTACCTGCCTCTGATTAGTGATCAGGAGACTCAACTGCTTCTGATCACTAATCAGAGGCCTTTATACGTCAGCCTCACGCTTAAAGGCCTATTGAAACCCACTACTACCGACCACGCAGTCTGATAGTTTATATATCAACGATGAAATATTAACATGGCAACACATGCCAATACGGCCGGTTTACTTTACTAAAATGCAATTTTAAATTCCCCGCAGAGTTTCTTGTTGAAAACGTCACGGAATGATGACGTGTACGCGTGACATCATGGACTGTCAGGAAATATTAGCGCAGCACTATTTGCGGATAAAAGTTGTATCTTTTCATCGCGCAATTAAACAGTATACTGGACATCTGTGTTGCTGAATCTTTTGCAATTTGTTCAATTAATAATGGAGAAGTCAAAGTAGAAAGATGGAGTTGGGAAGCTTTAGCCTTTAGCCACACAAACACACGGTGATTCTTGTTTAAAATTCCCGGAGGTGAAGCTTTACTTTGGATCAGAGCGGTCAAGCGAACATGGTTCCCGACCACTTGTCAACCGGCAGGTTTCGGTGAGAAAATTGTGGTAAAAAGTCGCCTCTAACCGGAGATCTGTGGAGTTTGCGCCGTCCTTGTATCTGCCGTGACTTCCCTCAGACAGTGGCCTCAAGACACCCATGGACACACCCCTCCGACTCTCAGATACTATTTAATCTCACTAAAACACTAGCAACACAATAGAAAGATAAGGGATTTCCCAGAATTATCCTAGTAAATGTGTCTAAAAACATCTATTAACGTCCCAATGCAACTGCCTTTTCTTTTTTTAACTACTTTTTTTCTTTTTTTTTCTAGTCCTTCACTATCAATATCATCATCCACAAATCTTTCATCCTCGCTCAAATTAATGGGGAAATTGTCGTTTTCTCGGTCCGAATAGCTCTTGCTGCTGGAGGCTCCCATTAAAAACAATGTGAGGACGTGAAGAGCCCTCCTCACCCTTGTGACGTCATCGTCTGCGACTTACGGTAAAGACAAGGCTTTTTTATCAGCACCAAAGGTTGCAAACTTAATCGTCGATGTTCTCTACTAGATCCTTTCAGCAAAAATATGGCAATATCGCGAAATGATCAAGTATTACATATAGAATGGACCTGCTATCCCCGTTTTTAAATAAGAAAATCTCATTTTTATGTTGTGTGTGGATTTGTCACGTCTTGCTTTTCCTTGGGTTTATGCTTCCTGTGCACTCCTCTGCTGCACTATATTTGTGTTTGCATTTGGGTTCAGGGGAGACACGGTAGTGAGTTGACATGTGCAAATTGTCCCCCATATGTGAATATTTCATGTGTTATCTATGGTTTAATCAATTTGGACCTGGAATTTAGTAAAGCTGCAAAGGTCCCTACTGGAATCCTCTTCTACTGGTCTTTGATGACATCACTAGTGGAACTCCACCTTCCTTCCTTGCACTTGAGGATGCCGCTTAATTAGGTTCAGGTGTGGAGGAGACATACTTGTCCACTCCGTCACATTTCGCTTCCTTAGCAAGTCGTCTTGGATGTGGGTTTGGTCTCCTTAACTGCCATGCGGCCCAGTTTCTGCTTCACAACGTCACGGTACTGGATGGAATTCATGTTTTTCCCTTTGTTAGTGCCGGTAGCACTCGTGCAGCCCCAGACCGTGACGCTAACCCACAGGCCTGATACAATGATCTTGCTACTCCCTTGTCTTTCCAGTCAGTAACGGTAATGTGTTGATGGTAATTCTGTACTGCTATACCAGCTGTACGCCGACTACTCCAAAGCAGTGTTGTTTGTTGGTCCATGTTCCCGAGCTGTGGTCCGTATGGGCTGAAACAGTGCTCAGTTGTAATGCACTTTTCCACCACTTGTGGCAGTAATGGGTCTACAACCAGAAGAAGTCTGGAGCAGATTCCTTTGGGCTGTAACGATTAATTGATTAAAACAGTTAATTTGATTCGAGAAAAGCTTTGATTTATCTTATGTTGCTTGGATTGATTGTTTAATGAGTAGAACTAATGAAAAATTATCCAATCCGGACTGCATGGATTTTTAAATGAGTTAGTTTCCAGACAGCCAGTTCAATAGAGACCACATCGGTGGTAGTGTAGGAAAAAAAAAAAGAATGAAGGTTATGGCAAGCAAACAAATATTTTTTTCTTTTAGTCCTTTTCCAAACATACACATTGAGGCTACAAAGTGGGTTTCATTCGATTATTTGATTAATCGAACAAATTAACACTGAAATTATCGATAGTTACAGCCTTAAAAGTCAAGACAAAGTTCAGTTTAAGTTAAAAAATGCATAAAGTGATGTCGCTCTATTTTTAAAAATATGCCAAAGCAGACTTGTTTCACGGCGGAGAAAAGGGCTGCCTCTTGTTCAGCGGCGCCTCTTCCAAAACACACACACTCTCAAGGCTCGTGCTCCTGATCCGTCCCATCTCCTCCTCTGTCAGCTCTTTTTCTGCCGATGTTAACGTCAGTGGATGTAGCTTTTTCAAATGTTTATTACTGTAGCAATATGGTTGTTAAAGTTAAGGATTTTTGTGATTTCTGATTGTTTGTGAGGGCACCATGGTGTCTTCTGTGTGATGGCAGAGCAGCGCATACAGAGGACCAGAAGAAAGACTTCAATTTATATTCCATTGCTTAGATATTGATCGTTTAATGCGTGTATCTATTTAAAAATTATAAAATCCCGACTGCATGGAATTTTCAAATGAATTAATCAGCTAATTAGTTTCCACACAGACAGTTCAATAGAGCCCACATCGGTACTAGTGTGAAAAAAAGAATGGAGGTTATGGCAAGCAAAAAAAATATTGTTTTCTTCTGCTCCTTTTCCAAACATACACATTGAGGATATTGAGTGTGTTTCATCCAATTATTGGATTAATCGAACAAATTAACCAATAGACTACCCAATCACTAAAATGATCGATAGTTGGAGCCCAAAAAGTCACAATATTTCAGTTAAGTTACAAACTGCACGTGATGTTGCTCTGTTTAAAAAATATGCCAAAGCAGATTTGTTTCATGGCGGAGGAAAGAGCTGCCTCTTCCAAAACAAACACACACATACACACACACACACTCAAAGCTTGTGACCCTGACACGTCCCTTCTCTGCCTCTGTCAGCTCCTCCTCTGCCGATGTTAATGTCAGTGGATTTAGCTTTTTCAAATGTTCATTAGTGTAGCAATATGGTTGTTAAAGTTGGGGATTTTTGTGATTTCTGATTGTTTGTGAGGGCACCCTAATGGCTTCTGTGTGTGTGCGCATACGGAACAGTTCAGTTTGCCATCGTTGTTTTGGTGTGTTAATAAAGAAAATGCTGTTGAGGGTTCCAGGTTTGATTGCCGCTTCCGCCATCCTGGTCAATGCCCTTGTGTCCTTGGGCAAGACACTTCACCTACCTTGCTCTCACCGCTCCTCACACTGGTTTAAATGGAGCTCCAAGATGTAGATAATTGGGTTTCACCATGTAAAGCGCTTTGTGTCTCTACGAAACAAATTGTTATATAAATATAATTATCAAAGTTGATCCATCACCTGCCATGACCCGGGCTTTATATTAGTTTGACTCCCTTTGTCCTGTTTCAGCACCCCTGGGTTTGTGTGTTCTTGGTTGCCATGGGTGCTGATTATTTTCACCTGCCTCTGATTAGTGTTCGGGACGCTCACCTGCTCCCGGCACTAATCCGAGAGCTACTTATTACTGATTTTCACCACACTCAGTCTGGCTGTCTTGTTTGCGCCATGCAACACGCTACGTGGGTATACCATTTGGTTCCTGATTCAATGTCAACTCTTCCTGTTAGTTATTTCCTTAGCTCCCTGTGCAATCGGCACGTTTTTTTCTTGCGTTTGTTTGTATTTTCCCGTATTTTTAGATTTGGACTCATCTATGGGAAGTGCACCATTGTCTTACCTGCACATTGCCTCCGGAGTTCCGTCTGGGAAATGAAACCGCGCAATAACATGCGATCCCAACGTGAAATCTCTTCCTTGTTTTGTTTGTCGTACATAACTTTATATTGTGCTCAAACCTTCACTAAAACACAGACTTTTGCAGAGGCAGGAACCAATTATTCATATTTATATTGTTTCTTATGGAGAAATGTGCGTCACTATACAAACTTTTAGATTTAAGAACTCCTTTTTAACTTTGTGTTTCAAAGGTCAGTTTTAATTGAAGTCTCATATCCGGGTGGCTTCACGCGGGGTCCAAGAACCCGCAGACCGTAGGACGGCGTCAGCCCACCCGCGACTGCCGTTATTTAGGTCTCTAAAAAACGTTTTTTGTTTTTTTTTGTAAACTCAGGTGAAATGAGTTAACAAAGACTCTTGTTCTGGGGGCCGCTGACCTTCTTGACGACGCTGCCAAACTTTTAAGTTCCATAGTTTGTGTAACGTGTAGAAAAGAGAAAGAGAGAGAGAGAGAGGATGAAACAAAGGGTGAAGTGTGTGTGCAGAGAAGAAAAGCACTCATTGTTAAACCCTGACAAGGTCAAGCAGTCACATGGCGCAGAGAGGTGGTGTTCAAGTCGTGCATAACTGGATGTTTCATGTACAACACTCTGCAAACCTTGTATGGTGAGGATCCAAATAAAAGGAGCACAGAGCATTTTCCTCAGGTGCGGCGTTTATTCGGGCGGCCTCTCTGTCCCGGGAAGTAGAAACATCAAACACATAAATGCGGGGGGTCAAAGGTCATTTCCACTCAATCGTTCCCTCGGGATGTAAAGGACTAATCTGTACCAGGGTCAAACAGTCATACAACTTTAAATAACTATTGATATCAGATATCGGTCCAGTATCAGCAAAACAAATACGTATTGACTTACATTTTAAATGTCCGAGTGTTTGTTTGTTCCAACCTGGACAGCCAGTCAGCATCTAAATGTCCCCAAATAAGCACACCATTTCTTCTATTTTCGTTAAATTGTATACAAAACATAAGGTGGCGACTTGTCCAGGGTGTACCCCAACTTCCGCCCGAATGCAGCTGAGATAGGCTCCGGCACCCACCGCGACCCCGAACAGGACAAGCGGTAGGTAGGTAGAAAATGGATGGATGGATGTTTACAAAACATGGTAGACTATAGGCTTCTAGAACACAGGCACAAGAGATTGAAAGAAGGTTGAGAAGTTGTCGAATTAGGTCCTGTTGTTGAGCAACTCAAACATAACGTGGAAAACACACGCTTGTTGATGACGTTTAATCAATGTTGGGTTCTAACTTTGATCTGACCATTGAAATGTGGTCATTTTCCAACCAATATTCTACAGAAAAAATAAAAACATTGAAACAATATGCTTTTTGTGGATGTTTACCGTATCTTCCGGATTATATATCGCTCCAGAGTATACGTCGCACCGGCCAAAAATGCATAATAAAGAAGGAAAAAAACATATATACGTCGCATTTTTGGGGGAAATGTATTCGATAAAATCCAACACCAAGAATAGACATTTGAAAGGCAATTTAAAATAAATAAAGAATAGTGAACAACAGGCTGAATAAGTGTACGTTATATGACTCATAAATAACCAACTGAGAAGGTGCCTGGTATGTTAACGTAACATATTATGTAAGAGTCATTCAAATAAATATAACATAGAGAACATGCTATACGTTTACCAAACAATCTGTCACTCCTAATCGATAAATCCGATGAAAACTTCTTCCTCGATGTCGCTTCTAAACAACTCTGCCAACTCCAAAGGTATGCGCCGCTTCCTCTTGTCGTTTTCTTCTGCATATTTCACTACGTCCAGCTTGTAATCTGCAGTACATGATTTCATTTTCGGTGCCATTTTTGTTCAGCCCTTCTCAGTTTTATAAGTTACCGCCAACGATGAAATGATCCATTTTAATAGCTACGGCAGTAGCATGTAGCAGATTGCAGTTAGCATTCCATGACCCACAATGCACTTCTGCCATGTCCCCCCGCCGCCGAATTCTTATTGGTTGACGTGTGTGTGACGATTGCTGAAGTGTGTGTGACAATTGCTGACATTTTCTTCGCCTCTTCCGCGAATTAGATAAATAATATTATTTGATATTTTACGGTAATGTGTTAATAATTTCACACATACTGTATGTCGCACCCCCGGCCAAACAATGAAAAAAATTGCGACTAATAGTCCGAAAAATACGCTAATCCATGTTGGGTTCTGACGTTGCTTTGACCATTGAAATGTGGTCATTTTCCAGACAAAATTCTACAACACAAATACAGCGTTTGAACAACATGCTTTTTTAAAAAACATTTAATCAGTGTTGGGTTCTGACGTTTATTTTGACCATTGAAATTGGGTCCTTTCCCAACCAATATTCTACAACACAAATACAACGTTGTCACAACATGCTTTTTGTGGACGTTTAATCAATGTCGGGTTGTGACGTTGATTTGACCATTGAAATTGTGTTCATTTTCCAACCAATATTCTGCAAAACAAATATAACATTTGAAACAATATGCTTTTTGACTATGTTTAATCAATGTTGGGTTTTTACGTTGATTTGACCATTGAATTTTGGTTATTTCCCAGCCAATATTCTACAACACAAATCCAATGTTGGAAGTACATGCTTTTTTAAAACATTTAATCAGTGTTGGGGTCTGACGTTTATTTTGACCATTAACATTGGGTCCTTTCCCAACCAATATTCTGCAACACAAATACAACGTTGAAAACACCTGACATTTAATCAATGTCAGTTTGTAACGTTGACCATTGAAATTTGGTCATTTCCCAACCAACAACATGGATCCAACGTTTGACATCAACGTTGTCTCAATTTACAAATATTACTATTTTTGCAACATTGTTTTAAAGGACGTGTAACTATAATCAACATTGTATCAATATCTTGTGCCAGTGGGTACAGTGGTTCATGTTAATATTGTATCAATAATTCCTCAATAATATATTGCATGTGTCTAAGTTCAAAAGTGCTTTTATTAAACCCCACTGAAAACACGTCGTTTTGTGTTTCCGTAGAATTAATGCTAATGAGCTGTGTTTTTTTGTTGGTTTTTTTTTATCCAAGAAGGGCTAATGTATACTTAACCTACTCGTTACTTTTAAACGGTAACTCCATACTTGTCCAATGCCATGTATCACATTCAACAAGCAACATTAAAAAGTGGGACAGGAGGTCACAAACGTTAGCAACACTAGCATAGCTGCGATGCTAACATTACAGCAACATCATGCTAGGTTGGCATGAAAAACCTACCCACACAGCAGGAGACTCCTATAAGGATCCGCCTTCAAGTCGACCAACCCACGTTACTGTCACATTCGTTTTGGCTCTGCCTAGAGAATCTGCTCCGACTCTGAAAATTGTACGGTCAGACAGCGGATCCTGAGCTGACCCGTGTCTGATCCGCGGACGCGGCAAAATAAACTGGTATGCACCGCCCCTCCGCCTACGCGGATCCTGAGCTAACCAATGTCTGATCTGCGTGGACGCGGCTCGGGGCGTGAACTAGCTAGGTCAAGCTACGCGCATGAGCCAAGATCGATCATTTCTGGACTTTCTTTGCTGAAACAAGACGTAAGTATAGATTTATTGATTTATTGCTACATTCACAGTAAAGATCTTCCTTTGTGTTTCTATCATCACTTATGTATGATTGTAATGACGTTGTTTGATAGGACTAGCAGTAAAACTTTATATTTTGTAAAAAAAAAAGCTGTTTTATTTAAAATGGAATAGCAATTTTGGCAGAATATGTTATGGTAGTTAAGTAAAGTTTCTTTGCTGTGTATTTTTCTTGATGGAGCCTGTAAATCACGTTTTTGATGTCTCTCGATACTTTTATTTTTTTATAAACTTTTTGGTTGTCTCTCTTGAAGTATTCTATAAGAATGCACACCATCTTGTGACATGTTGATAAGCATGCGGGTTAAATTCCCAGATTATGGTTCTTAAATTGTTGTAAAAAACGGACTTTTATGCTAAATGCTGCCGCTAGCATTAAACTAATCCACGTGGATTACCTTAGTTAGCTTAATGCTAGCGGCAGCTTTTAGTATAAAAGTCTGTTTTTTACAACTATTTAACAACCATAATCTTTGGCCACCAATGGAGGCCAGGATGTGAAGCGGGTGACCTGGAACATCCTGGGCAGGATCTTCACAGATGAGGTTTCACATCAGATAAATTGGAAGGGTGTCAACAACAAGCCGACGTCACAGTGTCGCGACCAAATCACATTGTCAGAGTTATTTGTTGTCGATGAACCCCAAGATGCAGAGACGAAGGCAGGCGTATAATATGAAAACATGATTTGATTAAAACTGAACAAGAACAAACAAAAAACACGCACGTGGGCGGAATAACAAACTAAGGGAGCTAGCACTGGAAGCTACAAAACAAAAAGGAACTTTAGCATAGAAGCTAGTGGATAGCAAACAGAAAAACTGGAAATAACTAATGATAACAGAAACAGCTTACTGCTACGACGACCAGGACAAAATGTAGCATGACAGGTAGTAGCTGTAACAAAACGACACGACAGGTAGCACGACAAGAGTGATATGTGGCAACGACAATACAAATGACAATACAATGATCCAGCAACTGACACAAGACAAAGCAGGTACAAATAGGAGCAGGCTGATTGGCAACGGGTGTGGCCAGGTGCCAATCAGCCGCAGCTGAGGAGGAACACAGCACTCAGGGAACAAGACAGGAAGCTGACAAAATAAGAGCACTAGACAGGAACTAAAGACAGGAGATACTAAATGCAGAGGAAAAAACTAAAACATGGATAAACTGTCAGGGGAAAGACCCATAACATCGCGGGAGCAAGTTTTCAGGAGGCGTTCCTTGTCTATGGATCTTTGTAGTGCGAGACAGCGCGGTCTGCGACTGCAACCGGCTCACCAACGCCCCTTTATAGCGGAATGGTTCCTATTGGTTATAAGTTCAGTGATGTGTGTTCAAGTCCGCACTCGGCTCTTTATATGATGTGAGGTCTTGTTAAAAGGCCTACCCCAATACAAACATAGAATAATAGTCCAATATAATAAGAAAACAATGTCAACTTCCCAAAGTTGGGTTATGGATATTTATTTATGCCCCCGCCGTCGTACACATACAGAACTCTGATCAAGGAACCAAATAACGATATTGTTTGAACATTTTGGATGTCTTGCACACCTATACTCAGATCACAAACTCATAGTTTACGCACCTCTTATTTTAACAAACTCCTGTAACTTTAAGTCATGTTTCTTTTTCAAATGTAATCTCCTTAATAACTACCTCATATTTTGTATTGTGCAAGCATACTTGACCTTGGATGCTACATACCATAAACATAAATGTATCTGTCTTGTAACCTTGTTTGATTACAGGTGTTGTGAGAAAAAATGTGGTGACAAGGTCAGCCACGGATGCTGACATCACCAAACACGGGATCAGGTGGTTCAACCTGGCAGCGAGGAGACGAGTCCCGCCTCCACAGACAGATCAGGAGGAATAGAAATGTATCAATAAACAACCCTTTATTTAACTTCTTGTCATTCACCAGTTCATTTTCTGATATGTTAGCTGTGCAATGAGCAGCATTTTGTTGAAGTTGTAACCTAATAGATTAAATATTTATATTTACTATATTTACTATTTATATATTTACTTTATAGAGTGAATTGACCATTTTCTGTTTTTGCCTATTGACAATATTTTTAGTTTAAAAATACAAGGCAATGCATATTTAAGGTTAGGCCAATATTGCTGTAGTAGGGCGTAGTGATAGTGTTAGTTTCCTATTTTATCCTACAGCAAGAACAGAAGGGATTTTGAAAATAAGATAAACGGGTCCAAAATGGACCCGGGCCAGATGAGCCAGGGTTTTTATGAGTCCGTTGCTGGTCCGCACACGCACATGGATGCGGAGATGAGGCGGATCCGTTCCTGAGAGCAAGTGGACGCCGATATGGGTCTGTTCCGGAAAGCGCGATACCTCCGCGGGGGATCTGCCGCGGAGTCTTTTTGCTGTGTGAGTAATGAGCAAATGTACACCTTCTACATCTGTAGATGACTGGTAGATAGTAGGCAAAGCTCCAGAATTGTATTTTATTTTTTTAAAGATGGGGCGTAGGGGGCGCGGTCGGAGGTGGGGCGGAGGCGTGGTTGGGGGGCGTGGTTAAGAGGGGAGGAATATATTTACAGCCAATTCACCGACTCGACTATTTCATATATATATTTATATATATATATATATATATATATATACATATATGTATATGTATGTATGAAATACTTGACTTTGAGTGAATTCTAGCTATATATATTTATTTTATTATATACATAAATAAAAAAATAGTTGAATTTCAGATGGCACCTATGAAATACACAGTAATAAAAACACAGTTGTTCTACTTACTGTACTGTGCTTGCTAGTTACTAAAAAAACAAAAAAACACTTACCTTTCACTATTTGAGTAACGTCACTTCCGAGTTTCCAGAAGATGGCGCCAGTATGTGCTTTGGCATGCCGTCTCTAGCTGTCAGCTCTGTTCCTTTTTGTGTTGGCCCCCGCCAGGTTCGGTTTTGTGTACGCAAGATCTTTGACAAACAAAACGTTTATCCTGAACGATTTCTTCACTTCCCGCAGACTAGACTTCTTCTGTGTGACGGAAACATGGCCGAGAGCTGGTGAGTCCGCCCCTCTTAATGAACTTCTGCCTCCGGAGTGTTACTACTTTAATTCTCCGCGGTCGTCCGGTCGAAAATGAGGAGGATTAGCAGTCGTTTTTAAAAATTACTTTAAATGCCGTCAGATCCGCCTGCAATCCTCCTTTTCGAGCTTCAAACTGTGCATGTTTGAGCTGGAGGGTGCGTGGCCTCCAGCTCTGGCTAAATTTCGGGAGATTTTCGTGAGAAAATTTCTTCCGGGAGGTTTTCGGGAGAGGGGCTGGATTTTGGGAGTCTCCCGGAAAAACCGGGAGGGTTGGCAAGCATGCTAAAGGCAGTGCCTTTAAGGCAAGCCCCCAATATTGTTGTCCGGGTGGAAATCGTGAGAAATTCGGGAGAATGGTTTCCTCGGGAGATTTTCGGGAGGGGCACTGAAATTCGGGAGTCTCCCGGGAAAATCGAGAGGGTTGGCAAGTATGCTCCCCATGTAGATATTTTCTTTAAACTTTTTTAAAGACGTGTTGCGAAGCCTGCCTTGTTTTGTACAAACAAACGTCCTCTGCGCTCTTCCATTCGCACGACGCACAACTCGGGCCACGGAATATCAAACGTCCGACCCGCGTGTTTCAGCGCGAGTTTATGTGAGGTCCTGTGTTGCCGTGTGTTTGTCGCCGGTGGCACCGCAGCAGTCCACGAAGGGCCGTCTGGAAATAGGCGCGCGGGCCCCCGGTGCGGTGTGTTTATGTGTGAAGGGCGCTGCTAAAAGTGGAGGGTGGGCTGCCTCCCAGGCAAATCACAAGCTCAGAGTGTGGTTAAGTCTATTCTTAGGATAACGTAGCCTGTATGTGTTTTTTGTGTGTGTGTGTGTGTGTGTGTGTGTGTGTGTGTGTGTGTGTGTGTGTGCGTGCGTGCGTGCGTGCGTGCGTGCGTGAGTGCGTGCGTGCGGTGAGTCTGCCCGACGGAGACAAGGGGATGCCTGTCTGCGCCCCCCTACCTATTAATTCTCTCGGGGAGGGGGCTTGAGGCTCACCACAGCTAAATTGAGCTGTTTGTGTATGCAGGCCTAGCGATGCACGAGTGGAAGATGTGTGTTCATTGTGTGTGGAAAAAAAAGTGTGTTTAGGATCCAGGAAGTCCATTTAGATGATGATAGCGGCCTTGAAAAGGTTAGCTGACTGTTTATGAATGTGTGACATGGCGTTTATAATTGAGTCAATATTTACCAGCAACTGGGAATGGAACTAACGTCTTCTTTAAAATGGACAAAAGGACATTTCCTGTATGGAAAACATGTTTTAATACATCAGGGAATTTATTTTGAGTTAAACACGTTTGGTCACTTCAAACTGTTTTTTTCTGATTTTATAATTTTTTTTAATTGCCTGGTAAAATGATATTGCTTTCTTTTTGTGGTTATAGTTGAGAACATTTAAACCATTTTTTTGGGTGGAAGGAAAACAAATCTGGAATTTTGAACACTCAGAGTAGCGATGTATACATTTGATGTATGAAAAAAATATACCGTATTTCCCTGAATTGCCGCGGGGGCGCTAATTATTTTAAAACCTCTTCTCAAGGCATGCAGAAAAAAATTGACTGTAATGTAAGCTTGGACTTTAAATCCTACTGAATAGCTGTTTACCTGTATGTCATCTTTTTTGTAAGGGGCGCTGGAAGCCGGCAGACCCGTCAGCGATCCTGTTCTGTCTCCCTGTAATGTTTGTCTGATCTTGAATGGGATTGTGTTGAAAATTGTAATTTTCCTGAAGGAACTCTCCTGACGGAATAAATAAAGTACTATCTAATCTAATCTAAGTTTGACCAGGCAGTAATACTAAGCATGCATTAATTATTTTGCGAAGCGAGTTTGACCCGGCAGTAATTCAAGGCAGGCGCATACTATATGCCCTGCGGCAATTCAAGGAAATACGGTATTATTATGATTATCATTATTATTATTATCATTATTATTTTTAGTTCAATTTAATTTCTATTGGTGGTGGTGGAAGTAATAGTAGTAGAAAAAAGTGATATTGTTATTATTAATATTGTTAGTATATACTAGTAGTAATTGTATTCAGGATGTTGGTCATCCGTCAGTTTATTGCAGTTTTAAAACTATATATATATATACATACAGTATATATATATATTTACAATACATCACATAACGGAAAGGAAGAATAGTCTCCACTGCGGTGTAGACTAATGGGGATCCTTAATAAACAAAATCTCAAACTAAATAACAGCTTTATGAATTTGTATTATCGTCCTTATATTTATTTGTCTTATTATCATTATTATTAGTATTAGTAGTAGTTGTAGTAGTGGCAGTAGTATTCTTCTAATAATATTATCAACATTATTATTATTTTTTGTATTATTATTATTATTGATATTGTTAGTGGTGGTGGTAGTTTTAATAGAATGAGTGGTGTTATTACTAATATTAATGTTTACTCGTAATTGTATTCAGGATGTTGGTCATCCTTCAATGTATTCCAGTTTTGAAACATTAAAAAATAAATATTTTAATTTGTTAATACATCAGAAAACTGCTGTATACAAATGTTTAACATGGTTATGGTTATCTTTTTGTATTATTGTCTTTATTGTTAATACCTCCCGGCTCAAGGGATGGAATTGGGGGTTAAATCACCATTAATGACTCCTGGGCACGGCCACCGCTACTGCCCACTACTCCCCTCACCTTTCAGAGTGTGAACAGGGGAATGGGTCGAATGCAGAGGACAATTTACCCCACAACTAGTGGGTGTGTGACAATTATTGGTACTTTTACCTTAACTTAACTTAACTTTATTAGTAGTAGTAATAGTAATAGCAATGGTAATGTTATATAATCATTATTAATCAATCCATCCATTTTCTACCGTTTGTCCCTTTAGGGGTCGCGGGGGGTCGCTGGAGCCTATTTTAGCTGCATTCGGGCGGTAGGCAGGGTACACCCTGGACAAGTCGCCACCTCATCGCAGGGTCAACACAGATAGACAGACAACATTCACACTCACATTCACACACTAGGGCCAATTTAGTGTTGCCAATCAACCTATCCCCAGGTGCATGTCTTTGGAGGTGGGAGGAAGCCGTAGTACCTGGAGGGAACCCACGCAGTCACGTGGAAAACATGCAAACTCCACACAGAAAGATCCCGAGCCCGGGATTGAACCCTGTACTACTCAGGACCTTCGTATTGTGAGGCACAGGCACTAACCCCCTTCTCCACCGTGCTGCCCCAATTATTATTAATGTTATCATATTACTATTATTTATATAATTAATATGTACTTGTCCTAATCGGTATTTAGGATGTTTGCCTTCCTTTCATTTATACATTATTATTAATGTTATCATATTAATAGTATTATTACTAATACTATTGATATAATTATTATTTACTAGTCCTAATCAGTAGTTAGGATGTTTGCCTTACTTTAATTGATAAATTAATTAAATTGGAAACATTCTTGTTGTTTAAATGTGCTATATAAATAAAGTGGATAGGATTGGATTGGATAAATGTTTTATCATAAAATATAACTATATATGTGTGTTATTATTATTTGCTTAATTTGAAAAATATATTGTTACTATCATTATTATTTAGTTTTTATTATAAAATTGCTGTATGAATGTGTATGCATTTTATATTTTTATCACTATTATTATTATTCTTCATGATGTTGGTTGACCTTTAATTTATTTAGTTTTTATCATAAAACTGATGTATAAATGTGTATTGTTATCATTTTGTGATGTATATCAGTTAGTATTACAATCATTATTATTATTCAGGAAGCTGGTTGACATTTAATTGGTTTGCTTTGGAAATAATTGATCCTTTTGGAAACAATGGAACTTTTCCGTGGATAAACTGTGGCCGATATAACAAAGTTTTTTTTTTTTAATAATTAGATTTCTTATTTAAAATTTAAATTAAACTTAAAAATGAATATTTTTTAATACCAGGCAAAATTTAAAGGCTTTCTGAACTGTTATATTAATTCATCATTATAAACCATGTGTCCAAGTACCACAAAGCATTCGAATGATGTTTTCCTCTCGTGTGTGATCACAATATAGTTTATTATATAAGAATACCAGTGCACAAATGCAGGATAGAGAGAACTGTAAAATAAATTTAAAAAAAGGTGCATAAGCATATAAAATAGTGTAATGAAGACATACTGTAACTGGAGTACAAGGCACTCTGGAGCGCAAGGAGAGAAGGTGATTTGATTGTGGCCATGATTGAATAAAATGCCACACGTCATGTGTTGTTGATCAGAGCAGCAGAAGAGTACACCAGGACAATGGCTGCCTGCCTGCACTGCAGTACAAAATGTTCTGGGTCAGAGGATCTGGCCTTGGGCCAAGCCTCTGGACTTGGAACGCTCTCCGTTCCAGCACTCGGCGTTGGATGAGTGTCGAGGTGAAGGCGCCGTGAGCAGAATGCAGCAGAACATCTGTCACGTGCGCTGAAAACACACACATGTTGTTGTTGTTGTGATACTCTTTCTTCTGCAACTTTTTCATACACTTTCCATCAAAGTGCACTTTAGTCCCGCTGTCAGAAGTATGGAGACATGTGTTCATTCAACAGCATGACAAAGTGTCTCCATACTTTTGACTCTTTACAATAAATCTTGCAACTTTTTTTCCACTGTGCAGAAAAATCCAACTTTAACATTCTTCACTACACTAATAAATACATGCTGAAGGCTGGCCACTTGCCAGGATTTTTTTCATGACCCCCCCCCAAACTTAATGTTTATTCTTTCATCCGTATGCGTCAAGATGAGTCTAAACACTAAATATGCTATTGCCTCTCATGCCTTCTATTCCCCCCTCCACCCCAACACCTCATATCAGTATACAGTGGGGCAAAAAAGTATTTAGTCAGCCACCGATTGTGCAAGTTCTCCCACTTAAAATGATGACAGAGATCTGTAATTTTCATCATAGGTACACTTCAACTATGAGAGACAGAATGTGGAAAAAAAATCCAGGAATTCACATTGTAGGAATTTTTCAGAATTTATTTGTAAATTATGGTGGAAAATAAGTATTTGGTCAACCATTCAAAGCTCTCACTGATGGAAGGAGGTTTTGGCTCAAAATTTCACTATACATGGCCCCATTCATTATTTCCTTAACACGGATCAATCGTCCTGTCCCCTTAGCAGAAAAACAGCCCCAAAGCATGATGTTTCCACCCCCATGCTTCACAGTAGGTATGCTGTTCTTGGGATGCAACTCAGTATTCTTCTTCCTCCAAACACGACGAGTTGAGTTTATACCAAAATGGATACATGGATGATACAGCAGAGGATTGGGAGAATGGCTTGTGGCCAGATGAAA
The DNA here is from genome assembly GCF_033978795.1 of Nerophis ophidion. NCBI lineage: Eukaryota > Metazoa > Chordata > Actinopteri > Syngnathiformes > Syngnathidae > Nerophis > Nerophis ophidion. The sequence goes on from NC_084613.1 coordinate 21,712,157, forward strand.
CTAAAATATAACTTTTTGGTATAAACTCAACTCGTCGTGTTTGGAGGAAGAAGAATACTGAGTTGCATCCCAGGAACACCACACCCACTGTGAAGCATTTTCCACCATAATTTACAAATAAATTCTTTAAAATTCCTACTATGTGAATTCCTGGATTTTTTTTTCACATTCTGTCTCTCACAGTTGAAGTGTACCTATGATGAAAATTACAGACCTCTGTCATTATTTTAAGTGGGAGAACTTGCCCAATCGGTGGCTGACTAAATACTTTTTTGCCCCACTGTATAATCCATCCAGGCAGGCACAACAACTCTCTCCTTTGAGTCACACATTAAAAGCGTTACTAAAACGGCCTTCTTTCATCTCCGTAATATCGCTAAAACTTCTGAGGTCCTCTCCAAGGTTTCTCATAGTCAGCATTGTCACTGGCGTCCCACTTGATGTGAATTCTCCCTGCCCACTGGGTGTGAGTTTTCCTTGCCCTTTTGTGGGTTCTTCCGAGGATGTTGTAGTCGTAATGATTTGTGCAGTCCTTTGAGACTTTTGTGATTTGGGGCTATATAAATAAACATTGATTGATTGATTGATTGATTGATTATACGTACATGTCCTTTAAAACTGACTTTGGAACAATGTCGCAAAATATTAGTATTTGGAAATTGAGACAACGTTGGTGTCTAATGTTGGATCCACGTTGTTGAAGAGGAAATGAACTTATTTCAAAGGACAAAATAACGTCACAACCTGACATTAAATAAACGTCAAAAAGCATGGTCTTTCAACGTTCAAAGTTTCAAAGTTTTATCCATCACATTCAGAGTTACATTTTAATGTTTTTTTTCTATGCTCTTCAGGTATTGCGTACAGTGGGATCCGAACACTAGTTGCAGGATCTAATACACTAAATACAAAAATCGAATAGCTCTGATGTACATTAATTACAAGACATTTAAGTTGCACAGTAGTTACGATAAAAGTATCAGTACAAGTAGAAGTACAGTAGTCAAATACAGTACCAGTGCAATATCAAATAGTATAACAGTATTTACAGTATAGGAAGTTTCAACATTGTAGTTCTGTTGTAAAATATTGGTTGTGAAATGACCAAAATTCAATGGTCAAATCAACGTCACAACTTGACATTGAATGAATGTCGTCAAAAAGCATGTCGATTCAACGTTGTATTTGTGTTGTAGACAATTGGTTGGGAAATGACCACAATTCAATGGTCAAATCAACGTCAGAACCTGACATTGATTAAACGTGAAGAAACATGTTGTTTCAACGTTGTATTTGTGTTGTAGAATATTGTTAAGGAAATGACCAAATTTCAATGGTCAAATTAACATCAGAACCTGACTTTAATTAAATGATGTCAAAAAGCATGTTGTTTCCATGTTGTATTTATGTTGTAGAATATGGTTAGGAAATGACCAAATTTCAATGGTCAAATCAACGTCCCAACCTGACATTGAATGAATGTCGTCAAAAAGCATGTTGTTTCAACGTTGTATTTGTGTTGTAGACTGTTGGTTGGGAAATGACCAAATTTCAATGGTCAAATTAACATCAAAACCTGACATTAATTAAATGATGTCAAAAAGCATGTTGTTTCCATGTTCTATTTATTGTTGTAGAATATTGGTTGGCAAATGACCAAATTTCAATGGTCAAATCAACGTCCCAACCTGACATTGAATGAACGTCGTCAAAAAGCATGTCGATTCAACGTTGTATTTGTGTTGTAGAGTATTGGTTGGGAAATGACCACAATTCAATGGTCAAATCAGCATCAGAACCTGACATTGATTAAACGTTAAAAAACATGTTGTTTCAACGTTGTATTTGTGTTGTAGAATATTGTTAAGGAAATGACCAAATTGCAATGGTCAAATTAACATCAGAACCTGACTTTAATTAAATTATGTCAAAAAGCATGTTGTTTCCATGTTGTATTTATGTTGTAGAATATTGGTTGGGAAATGACCAAATTTCAATGGTCAAATCAACATCAGAACCGGACATTGAACAAATGTTAACGGACATATTGTTTCAACATTGTATTTGTGTTATAGAATACTGTTAAGGAAATGACCAAATTTCAATGGTCAAATTAACATCAGAACCTGACAATTAAATGTTGTCAAAAGGCACGTTGTTTTAATGTTGTATTTGTGTTGTAGAATATTTTTAAGGAATTGACCAAATTTCAATGGTCAAATTAACATCAGAACCTGACATTAATTAAATTTTGTCAAAAGGCATGTTGTTTCAACATTGTATTTGTGTTGTAGACTATTGGTTGGGAAATGACCACATTACAATGGTCAAATCAATAAACAAACCTGACATTGTTTAACAGTACTTAAAAGGCATGTTGTTTTAACGCTGTATTTGTGTTGTAGAATATTGGTTGGGAAACTACCCAAAATTCTATGGTCAAATTAACGTCACAACCTGACATTGATTAAAACGTCGACAAAAAGCATGTTGTTTCAACGTTATGTTTGTGTTGTAGATTATTGATTGGGATCCGACCAAATTTCAATGGTCAAATTAACATCAGAACCTGACAATTAAATGTTGTAAAAAGGCACGTTGTTTTAATGTTGTATTTGTGTTGTAGAATATTTTTAAGGAATTGACCAAATTTCAATGGTCAAATTAACATCAGAACCTGACATTAATTAAATTTAGTCAAAAAGCATGTTGTTTCAACATTGTATTTGTGTTGTAGACTATTGGTTGGGAAATGACCACATTACAATGGTCAAATCAATAAACAAACCTGACATTGTTTAACAGTACTTAAAAGGCATGTGGTTTCAACGCTGTATTTGTGTTGTAGATTATTGATTGGGATCTGACCAAATTTCAATGGTCAAATAAATGTCACAACCCGACATTGATTAAATGTCATCAAAAAACGTGTTGTTTCAATGTTATGTTTGAGTTGCTCAAGGTTATTCAACAAGTTCCGAACGTCGTTTTAATGTCTTGCGTCTGCTGGGATTATATTGATAGTTTTACCTTTTTTTCAATGAGTCTTACGAAATCCAAAAGCAGTGAGTTAGCGCGTTGTGTAAATGGTAAATAAAAACAGAATACAATGATATGCAAATCCTTTTCAACTTATATTCAATTGAATACACCACAAAGACAAGGTACTTAAGGTTCGAACTGAGAAACTTGATTTTTTTTTTTTTTTTTTTTTTTTTGCCGGGGAGGGGGAATTAATCATTCACTTAGAATTTATTAGCAGCAACACATTGCAAAAAAGTTGGCACAGGACCATTTTCACCACTGTGTTACATGACCTTTTCTTTTAGCAACACTCAGTAAATGTTTGGGAACTGAGGACACCAATTTTTGGAATTCTTTCCCATTCTTGCTTGATGGACAGCTTAAGTTGTTCAACAGTCCGAGGTCTCCGTTGGGGTATTTTAGGCTTCATAATGCGCCACACATTTTCAATGGGAGACAGGTCTGGACTACAGGCAGGCCAGTCTAGTACCCGCACTCTTTTACTATGAAGCCACGCTGTTGTAACACGTGGCTTGGCATTGTCTTGCTGAAATAAGCAGGGGCATCCATGATAACGTTGCTTGGATGGCAGCATATGTTGCTCCAAAACCTGTATGTACCTTTCAGATGTGTAAGTTACCCATGCCTTGGGCTCTAATGCACCCCTCATATTATCACAGATGCTTGCTTTTTAACTTTGCGCTTAGAGCAATAAGGATGATTGTTTTCCTCTTCTGTCCGGAGGACACGTCTTCCACAGTTTCCAAAAACAATTTGAAAGGTTGACTCGTCATACCACAGAACACTTTTTCCCTTTGCATCAGTCCATTTTAGATGACCTCGGGCCCAGCGAAGCTGGTGCCGTTTCTGGGTGTTGTTGATAAATGGCTTTTGCTTTGCATAGTCAAGTTTTGACTTGCACTTACAGATGTAGCAACAATTTGAAGTTGCTCATAGTGGTTTTCTAAAGTGTTTCTGAGCCCACGTGGTGATATCCTTTACACATTGATGTTGGTTTTTGATGCAGTAACACAGTACATGCAGTGATTTTTCCAGATTCTCTGAACCTTTTGATCATATTACGGACCGTAGATGGTGAAATCCCTAAATTCCTTGCAATCGCTCATTGAGAAATGTTGTTCTTAAACTGTTCGAAAATTTGCTCACACATTTGTTCATAAAATTGTGATCCTCGCCCCATTCTTGTTTGTGAATGACTGAGCATTTCATGAAAGCTGCTTTTATACCCAATCATGGCACCCACCTGTTCCCAAATTAGCCTGTTCACCTGTGGGATGTTCCAAATAAGTGTTTGATGAGCATTCCTCAACATTCTCAGTCGTTTTTGCCACTTGTGCCAGCTTCTTTGAAATATATTGCAGGCAACAAATTCCAAATGAGCTAATATTTCCAAAAAATAGCAAAGATTTCCAGTACGAGCGTCAAGTAGCTTGTCTTTGCAGTCTATTCAATTGAATGTAGGTTGAAAAGGATTTGCAAATCATTGTATTCTGTTTTTATTTACGGTTTACGCAGCTTGTGAACTTCATTGTTTCTGGGGTTTGTAAGTTATATTGAAATTGTTTGTTTGTGTGTGTTCAGTTTTACAGTGTTTTGAGACTCATATGGAGACAACTCGATAGCTGTCTGTTAAGCTAACAGACCAATTCCCTTTTTTTCTTCAGATTTATCGTCCATGGCATCTTAGCCTTTCTCCACAGCTTGGTTTCAGCCTGTTTAAAAAAGGTCCACCATTAAAAGTGAGTTGTGTTCAATGTTTTATGGTACGACTTGACAAGCCAGTGGTTGTGCTCCGTGAGCTGGGTTGATGGTTTTCTTGGGGTGACGTGACCTCGCACACCACCGCAGCAGGGGGTCGTCAAAGGATGAAGAACAGCCGAGCACTTGTCGAGGCGCTAATGGACTCTTTATAATTACTCATTTTAAACTCCAAGGTGATCATTTCATAAGCTTATGATTGACAGCTTGAGTGTGAATGAGGCTTTCTTTCAGGGTTGGGTGTTGGTGGTGTGATGGCCTAAAACCTTCTCACCTTTAACTCTTAATTGATGACTTAAAAAGGGTTTGGTGCATTCTTGTGGAGCAAGACCTTTGGGATGCAAAAGTTTCCCCTTGCTAAACTGTAGAAACTCACCAGATTTTTACAAGTGATGCTTCATAAAACAAAATATACAATTGAACATTTGTGGCTGCCTGTAATCCCCCAGCAGGCATAAGACATTGATACAACGTTGATTATAAATACAAACAACATTGCAAAATAGTTGTATTTGTAAATTGAGACGGTGGAGCTGTGTAACGTTGGATCCACGTTGTTGGTTGGAAATGACCAAATTTCAATGGTCAAATGAACGTCACAACCTGACATTGATTAAACGTCAAAAAGCATGTTGTTTCAACATTGTCATGGTGTTGTAGAATATTAGTTGGGAAATGACCAAAATTCATTGGTGTAATCGACGTCAGAATCCAACATTAATTAATGGTTGTCAAAAAGCATGTTTCAATGTTGTGTTTGTGTTGTAGAATATTGGTTGGGAAATGACCAAAACTCAATGGTCAAATCAATGTCAGAACCCAACGTTGATTAAATGTTGTTAAAAAGCATGTTGTTTGAATGTTGTATTTGTGTTGTAGAATATAGGTTGGGAAATAACCAAAATTCAATGGTCAATTTGACATCAGAACCCAACATTGATTCAACTTTGTCAAAAAGCATGTTGTTTCAATGTTGTATTCGTGGTGTAGAGAATATTGGTTGAGAAGTGACCAAAATTCAATGGTCAAATCAACGTCAGAACCCAACATTGATTAAACTTTGTCAAAAAGCATGTTTCAATGTTCTATTTGTGTTGTAGAATATTGTTTGTGTGTGTGTTTACATGTATGTACTGTATATGTTTGTGTATATACGTGTATGTGTACATGTGTGTGTGTATATGTATGTATACACTTATACACACGTGTGTATACGTGTATGTACACACATGTGTGTATATATGTATGCATACACTTGTTTGTATATATGTATGTATACCCCTGTGTGTGTGTGTGTATATATATATATATATATATATATATGTTTATTTTACTTTTTATTTATAGCTGTATGTAGAAGTGTCTGGTTGTATCTGCTGCTTTAATGTCTTTAATGTCCTCTGTGTTCTTTGATGTTTGATGTTTCCCTCTTACACACATGTAAGAGGGACGTGTACTATGGCTATGAGTCGTTGTTTTTTGTTTTCTTTTTCTCCCCTTGGCCTCAGTCTGCACCCCCACTCCAGGGCCCAGGCTAAGACCGATTTTTTTATTTTTTTATTTTAATCTTCTATTCCCCCCCCCCCCCCCCTCTGTTTACCTGTATGTCATCTTTTTTGTAAGGGGCGCTGGAAGCCGGCAGACCCGTCAGCGATCCTGTTCTGTCTCCCTGTAATGTTCGTCTGATCTTGAATGGGATTGTGCTGAAAATTGTAATTTTCTTGAAGGAACTCTCCTGACGGAATAAATAAAGTACTATCTAATCTAATCTAATCTAATATATATATATATATATATATATATATATATATATATATATATATATATATATATATATATATATATATATATATGTATATATATATATATATATATATATATATATGTATGTATGTACGTATACTCCTATGTCTGTGTATATTTATATATATGTATGTATACTCCTATGTCTGTGTATATACATATGTATGTATACACCTATGTGTGGGTATATTTGTAAGTATACACCTATGTTGGGTATATATGTTTGTATACACCTATATGTGTGTACATATGTATGTACCGGTATACACATACATGTGTGTGTATATATGTATGTATACACCAGTGACGTGCGGTGAGGTTCACGGCTGGTGAGGCACTGACTTCATCACAGTCAGATTTATAAACATATGAACCCTACAGAGTATCTTATTCACCATTTGATTGGCAGCAGTTAACGGGTTATGTTTAAAAGCTCATACCAGCATTCTTCCCTGCTTGGCACTCAGCATCAAGGGTTGGAATTGGGGCTTGAATCACCAAAAATTATTCCCGCCCGCTGCTGCTCACTGGTCCCCTCACCTCCCAGGGGGTAAACAAGGGGATGGGTCAAATGCAGAGGACAAATTTCACCACACCTAGTGTGTGCGTGACAATCATTGGTACTTTAACTTAATGTAGCAGGTACTTTAGCTAGTATAGTAGAAGTTCTCAATATTTGGGATGATCAGAAGTCTAGATTACGACTCGGAGAGAGTAGGAAAGACACAATTAAATACTTTAAATGATACTGGTGTTATTTAAACATGTACAGTGCAACAACTAGTGGACACACATTAATAGGAATGGCCATTCAAAACAAAAGAAAAAAGCAGAAAGGAATCTCAACAAACAATGTTGGTTTAGTTCAGGTAATTCATAAAAAGTAATATCAAAAGTTCTTCAAGTTTATAGGAGCCATATGAGACTGATCGCAGTCCATATGTGCATTCGCAGTTCATACAGCCACACGGGTTGGCGTTGTGGATATGGCAGTTTGTGAAAGGTGAGTTTATGGGCAGGTTGTGTATGAGGTAGTGCAAAAGGCCACAGAGCAATAAAGTGCGAGGCAAGGGGTTCGGCTATAAGCCGCCTACTGGCCCGACCAGGGCAGGTGGAGTTCAGGGGTTGAGGAGGTGGAGATCCTTGGGCTCGGGCTTGAGGCCTATCTACAGCTCGCCATCCAAGACTTAGGGACCTGGCCTACGTAAACACAGGACCCGGAGTTCAATCAATGTGCGCACATAAATATCAACATTAGGTCATCTATCGTTCGAACTTCAATAAATAAATTACACTTATTATTATCATTATTAATCGAGAGATCGACAGGCGGATCGGTGCGGCGTCTTCAGTAATGCGGATGTTGTACCGATCCGTTGTGGTGAAGAAGGAGCTGAGCCGGAAGGCAAAGCTCTCAATTTACCGGTCGATCTACGTTCCCATCCTCACCTATGGTCATGAGCTTTGGGTCATGACCGAAAGGATAAGATCACGGGTACAAGCGGCCGAAATGAGTTTCCTCCGCCGGGTGGCGGGGCTCTCCCTTAGAGATAGGGTGAGAAGCTCTGCCATCCGGGAGGAACTCAAAGTAAAGCCGCTTCTCCTTCACATGGAGAGGAGCCAGATGAGGTGGTTAGGGCATCTGGTCAGGATGCCACCCGAACGCCTCCCTAGGGAGGTGTTTAGGGCACGTCCAACCGGTAGGAGGCCACGGGGAAGACCCAGGACACGTTGGGAAGACTATGTCTCCCGACTGGCCTGGGAACGCCTCGGGATCCCCCGGGAAGAGCTAGACGAAGTGGCTGGGGAGAGGGAAGTCTGGGTTTCCCTGCTTAGGCTGTTGCCCCCGCGACCCGACCTCGGATAAGCGGAAGATGATGGATGGATGGATGGATGGATGGATGGATTATCATTATTACTGCGATGAGGTGGCGACTTGTCCAGGGTGTACCCTGCCTTCCGCCCGATTGTAGCTGAGATAGGCGCCAGCGCCACCCGCGACCCCGAAAGGGAATAAGCGGTAGAAAATGGATGGATGGATGGATTATCATTATTAGCGATAATACTGCTAACATTAACAATATTAAATAATCACATGTATGTAGAAAATAACAAACACGACAGTACACAGTGTTGTCACGATGACAGGTGTAACACAGTGTTGTCACCATGACAGGTGGAACACAGTGTTGTCACCATGACAGGTGTAACACAGTGTTGTCACCATGACAGGTGTAACACCGTGTTGTCACCATGACAGGTGTAACACAGTGTTGTCACTATGACAGGTGTAACACAGTGTTGTCACCATGACAGGTGTAACACAGTGTTGTCACCATGACAGGTGTAACACAGTGTTGTCACTATGACAGGTGTAACACAGTGTTGTCACTATGGCAGGTGTAACCGCGCTCCAGCGGCAGTGTTCATTCATTGTCTTTACTGTAGCATAAAAAATGCAGATGGCCTTAAAACGCCACAATACTCAGTCACCATATTTAAGTACCCAAAATAAAGACTCGACATAAATACAAATTCAATCGGATCAGAAACATTGGAGGAAACGGGATTAAAACCCGATGCTAACCGCCAATAGAAAATACATGGGTACGGCTAGTAGCTACTATTAGCAAACAAATTCACTTACATACTCTGCTTAATATCTCAACATCGACACACTCTTTCGTCGCAACTCGGCCCTGATGGTCGGCACCTATAAGTTTACAATTAGTTGTAAAATGTTGGACGGTTGTTTTTACGATATGCGGGCAAACGACAACTTTAAAACATACCGGCTTCAGATGTCCCCAGGCCTAGCCTAGTATTCGCAAGAAAGCGCCCTCTACCACCAGGAGGCGAGCCTCACACAGTGCGTCTTCGCAGCCGTTTTATGATTGCCCAGCACAAAAAATATGTTACACACATACAGTTGTTGACAAAATACACTGTACATTATATACCCCAGCTAACTAAACTATGAAAATGGATAATATAATTAATATAGCAATACGGTCTCATTGCACAGCAGCCAGCAGTTAGCCAAGTCATTGTACAATCCCTGGGGAGGCTCAACTGGCTGTGACTCACCGCAAGTCTCTTCTCAGTATTCGGCAAATGTAAAAATTCAGCAATTTTGAATAAAAATAATCTAAAACTGGTGAAGTTAAATGGAAAATAACTTTATAGTATAATCAGTGGATACATGTAACAAGTTAATGATTTTTTTTTTCCTTGGCCTCACCGGCCTCCCCTGACTGCACGTCACTGGTACACACATACATGTGTGTGTATATATATGTATGTATACACATACATGTGTGTGTATATATATGTATGCATACACATACATGTGTGTGTATATATATGTATATATACACATACATGTGTGTATATATGAATGCATACACTTACATGTGTTTGTATATATATGTATGTATACACATACATGTGTGTGTGATATGTATGTATACACGAACATGTGTGGTATATATGTATGTATACACGTATATGTGTGGTATATATGTATGTATACACGTACATGTGTGTATAAATGTATGTATACATCTATATGTGTATATATATATGTATACACTTACGTGTGTGTGTGTATATTTGTATGTATACACGTACATGTGTGTGTATATATGTATGTATATAGCTATGTGTGTGTATAAATCTATGTATACACTTACATGTGTGTGTGTATGTATATGTGTATGTATACACGTACATGTGCGTGTATATATGTATGTATATATCAATGTGTGTGTATTTATGTATGTATACACTTACATGTGTGTGTGTATATTTGTATGTATACACGTACATGTGCGTGTATGTATGTATACACGTGTGTAGACGCATGTATACACGTGTGTGTATACATATGTATACACATTACAAGTACTATCTATCTACACATGTGCGTATATGTATGCATACACTTACATGTGTGTGTGTATATATGTATGTAAACACGTACATGTGTGGGTATATATGTATGTTTACACTTACATGTGTGTGTATATACATGTGTGTGTATATATGTATGTATACATCTGTGTGTGTGTATATATGTATGTATACACTTACATGTGTCTGTATATATTTGTATGTATACACGTACATGTGGGTGTATATATGTACACACATATGTGTGTATACGTATGTATACACGTGTGTGTGTATACATATGTATACACATTACAAGTACTATCTATCTACACATTTGCGTATACGTATGTATACACGTGTGTGTGTGTATACGTATGTGTACACGTGTATATACACTATTATGTATACACGTATGTATATACACTAATATGTACATACAGTATGTAAGTGTATATTTGTGTGTGTGTGTGTGCGTGCGTGTGTGTATGTGTACTACATTTTCTAAATCAATGTTATTATATTTTCTAGTGTATTTATTGATTTTTCTTCTACCACTGCCTTCAATAAAGGCTAAATGATGCATTGTGCTTCTGATCCCAAAGCAAATCTCACTATTAGAAAAAAATTATTAAAATAAGTTAAAATCGCACACTTCCATTTTATGCTGACACCTTAGCAGGCATGGCGGTGTTTGCTGCTGACGCTACTAAAAATGTTCATCGTGATGGCAAACATTGCAACCAGGTGGCGAGCAAAGAAAGCTCCACGCATGCTCCTTCGCAGCCGCCTTGGCCCGCTGTGCACCGCCTACCTCCATGGGAGGAATTTTTATTCTCTGCAAAGCGGCCTGGGTCTTCTTGGGTGGTCCAGTGTGTGTTTGTGTGTGTGTGTGTACATGTATTGGTGTTACTTTGTTGTTGTTGTTGTGCTGATGCATGTCGTTTCCGTGTGGCTCTGCAAGAGCGCCTTTTTGGCTCAAAACGGTCCAACTCCATACCCGTCTAATTAGCCCTGGCAGCAGTTTAGGAGGCTGGTAATCCAAAGCGGGCGGCAAGTGCTTATGAAACAACTCAGTGCAGCTGCGTGTGTTTCACTTGAGGTCCAATATTGAGAGTAAAAATATCCTTTTGTTTGATGAAAGAACATTTCAACTGACATATGGGAAAAATTCGGGTTTGCAACCCTTTTTTGGCGATAAACATCTGCAAATGTACACTACTGTACTTTATTTCTTTGTGTTTGACTTTTAAATCAAGTTTGATTGGAATCATCGGTTAAATTACGAGTCCTACGGGCACCAAAATATCCGATTGTCTTACATTACAATACCAAGTAGCAAGCAGTGTTGGGAAAATTACCTTAAAAAGGAGTCATTTATAGTTGCTTGTTACTTTGCCAAATAAGTAATTTAATTACTAACATAATTACTCTTTAATAAATGCATTTCATTACTAGGGGAAGTAATTAATTCCTTATTTAAAAAAGAATATCTGACATGTGCAGTTGAGAGACATTTCATTAGAGCAGAGTGTGCGTGTGAGTTCTTTTTCAAAGAAAAGTGACGAGAACGCGACCTATGTTAAAAAATCTGGCATATGCAGTTGGGAGATGTTTCATGAGAGCAGAGTGTGAGTATGTCTTCAAGAGGCGGTGCCTGTTTCCAGGTGACATCAGCGAGAGCAGCATTTAGCTTCACTGCGTTTGTTAGCTCAGCAGCAGCCATTGCTACTTTTGCTACACACCTTTTTTGGGCTTTGTTTTTTTACTGGGCAGCACGGTGTTCAGGTGGGCCACATTTTTTACCTCAAAGCAAGGGGACGGTCACAGGTGTTATTGTGCCAAAAGCAGTGGAATTTTTTCCAAAGTTATTCTTTAGTTTGCCACAAAAGTTATTTATCATAGCAATTATAAACAACGTTTATTATAATTATTGTGTTACTTAAAAAAATCTGTCATATGGAGTTGGGAGACGTTTCATGAGAGCAGAGTGTGATTATGTATTTTAAAGGCGGTGTTTTTTTCCAGGTGACATCAGCGAGAGCAGCATTTTAGCTTTACTGCGTTTGTTAGCTCAGCAGCGGCCGTTGGTACTTTTGCTACAGATGCTACTTTTGATGTGGTAGTCTCTCAACAAGACACGGTCAGAAGCACAGCAAGTTCAATGCAGAAAATATATTTTTACTCACTAAAATTTACACAAAATGAGTCTCACAACAAACAATATGCAACATGTAAGTACACGGACATATGCACTCTACTACTACTACGAGGGAATAATGAACAACAAATCAATAATTGAAGTGACAAGCTAGCAATTCTACAACACCTCGTTAGTGGACAATCTCTTTATTAACGAGCGCAAACTGTTGCTGCTAAGCTAACAAGCACAGCTGAGCTAAAATGCAGCTCTCGCTGATGTCACCTGGAAACAGGCACCGCCTTTTACAGACATACACACACTCTGCTCTCATGAAACGTCTCCCAACTGCATATGTCAGACTTTTTAAGTAACGCATTAAATACCTTACCTAGTTATTAAGTTATTTCCCTTGGTCATTTAATTACTTTACTGGCAAACTAAAGAGTAACTCTGAAAAAAATGTATACATTTAAGGCAATTTCCACTGCTTTTGGCACAAAAACACCTGTGACCGTCCTCTTGTTTTGAGGTGCAAAATGCCGTCCATCTATCCACCGTGCTGTCCAGTAAAAAACAAACCAAAAAAACAGGTGTGTCAGAAAAGTTGACTTTGCAGTCTGGGTTTTGCATCTTCCTTTTTTTAGGAGCAACGTGCCGCCCAGATGTTTTATTTTTTTTGACTTGTTTTTGCTTTTTAGTCGACATTTGACATTTGACTTGATTGGGGGGTTTCAAGACAGCATCAGCTTCGTAGTAAACTACACTGTGTGTTGTCAAACAGCTGTGGCTTGTGGTTAGCACACACACACACACACACACACACACACACTCACACACACACACACACACAAAATCTTGTATTTCCTACCCTCTTGAGACCTCAGAAAAATGCCTACCTTTTCTAGATATATACAGATTTGTAATTGTAACATTAATAATGTATATAAAAAATGTTGTTGTGAAACATTTGTTGGAATTTCACAAGAAAAATGACACAATTTCACAAGAAAAACTTTGAATTTTGGCAATATTATAATAAAAGAAAACTATTTGACTCAATGCAAGTTCAAATTTCACAAGAAAACCTGAACATCTGTGCAATATTATGATAAAAGTTGGAATTTTACTCAATAACAGTCGCAATTTTACAAGAAAAGGCTTATAATGTCAGTTTTATGAAAAGAGTCTAAATTTTACTCGACAAAAGTCTCAATTCTATAAGAAAACTTAAAAATTTTACTTGGCAAAATTGTGACAAAAGTCTTCATTTTACTCCGAAAATGTCACTATTTCACAAGAACAACAAAAAAATTGGCAATATTTTGATTAAAGTCAGAATTTTTATGTCCAATGTTGCCATTTTGCATGAAAAAGTAATAATTTTACATTAAAAAAGTAATAATTTTATGAGAAAATATTGCATTACAAAAACAGAAAGAATATGAATAGTTCCCAATTTTATAAGAAAAAAGTTGACACGTGAATGTTTTAAATGTTTTGTTTGTAATTGGTTTTCATTATGTACTTCAAGTTATTATAGTACGTCGCTATATACATATTTATTTATGTATTTAGATTAATTTTGGCCAAAGGGGGCGCATTTTAATTTCTTACATACACTTGTTACATCATACGTTGACCAGAGGGGGAGCACTTTTAAAACCGACACACGGTCAATTTGGAAAAAAATCCCTCCTTTTTGGGACCACCTTAATTTTGATAGATTTCACCACCAAGGGTTTGAATGAGATCTCTTTTTTTTGTTTTTTGTTTTTTGTAATGTGCTTAAGGCCGATGACAAACGAGTCACGGACCAAAGATGGCCCCTGTGCCGCACTCTGGGCAACCCAGCTGTAGAACCTAACTGTTAATGGCCACTATAGAGTTAGTACCGTAGTGTATTTGTTCATCCTATCATATGGGACGCGGGTTATCTTACGTCAGCACCGGAAGTCGTAAAAATCGGGGATGAATAGGGAAGTCCTTCTTTATCTGCCGTCTTGTTTTGTCATATATTGCTGCCTTTGCACCTGTCAAATTTAACTTTTGCATGTCCATTAAAAAAATAAAAAATCCTGACTTTGGAGCAATGTTCACAAACTCTAGTATTTGGCTCTCTATTAGATGCAATGTTTTTCCGTATTGGGACCATGGTATCGGTCTTAACTTGTTCACCGGTCCTCATATGGAAGGTACTTTTCCCTGTTGTTGTCTCAAGAAGGGTAGAAATACAAGAACACACACATACACAAACACACACACACACATGCACACACAGCATAGCTGTAGCCTGCGGTGTCCTGATTTGACATAAACAATTCTGGAAAAACAAGTCCTGACACGTCTCTGGTTTTGACAGCAATAAACCCTCCATGCATGTCCAATAAAAGGATTCCGGAACATACTATTCATCGTTTGGGGTGTCAGTTTTGTGAACGCTGAGGCCTAACGTGCAGCTTTTTCAGAAAGCTGCCATGTTTTGAGGCACTTTTTTTTTTTTCAAAAACATTGAATCAACTTATTTGGAGTGTAATCTCAAAAATTGGAGATTGTCAACAACAAACGCAAAGCAAATACTCTGTTGATGCTTTACTTGTTTTATACCGTGCAGAATTAAAAGTCGAAACCAGGGGTGCCTAAACCTTTTCCTCAGACTGACAAAATCAAGGGACACGGGGGCCATTTCTGTAGTTTACGCCTTCAAATTTGATTTTTATCAAAGAAACAGAAAATGCACAAATACATTTTCTAACTGTTAGCATGCTAGCCAGATAGCGTCAAGTGACAACAAATATAAGCAAAAAGTGTGGGCCATTTTCAGATCTCTCCGGAGATTTCAATCGGACTCAAGTCTGAGCTCTGGCTATTTCTTTGATATCTTGGCTGAGCACTTAAGATAAACTGCTGCACCGAGTTCAAAAGCACTCAAGAGCAGGTTTTCTCTGTGCATTGCTGCATTCATCTTTCCCTCTATCCTGACTACTCTACAAGGTTCTGCCGGTGAAAAGCATCCCCAGATCATGATGCTGCGACCGCTATTCTGCGCCTGGTTTTCTCCAAACATGATGTCTGGTATTCAATCTTTGTCTCATTGGACCAGAGAATTGAGTTTCTTATTGTCTGAGAGTCTGTCAGGCGCAGTTTGGCAAACTTTTTTTACTGAGAAATGGCTTCCGTCTGGCCACTCTACCATACAGTCCTTCTGGAAGGTTCTCCTCTCTCCGAAGAGGAATGCTGTCGCTCTGACAGAGTGACCATCGGGATCTTGGTCACCTCTCTGGTTAGGGTTCTTCTTTCATCCGATTGCTCAGTTCAGACTAAGAAGAGTCCTGGTGGTTCCACACCTCTCCCATTTACAGATGATAGAGGCCACCGTGCTCATTGGGACCTTCAAAGTAGCAGATATTTTTCTGTGCCCTTCCCCAGATTTCAGCCCCGATACAATCCTGGTCCACAGACAATTCCTTGGACTTCATTCTTGGTTTGTGCTCTGCTAGACAAGTGCATGCCCTTCTGAATAATGTCCAATCAACTGAATTTACCACAGGTAGATTTTAATCAAGCTGCAGGAACATCCAATGGATGATCAGTTGAAACGGGATGCACCTGATTTCAATTTTGAGCTTCATGGCAATGAATTGTGAGTTGTTTTTATTTTTGATACATTTGCAAACATTTCTTTAAAAATGTTTTAAATAAGTCCTCTTCACATTGTTGTTATGGGGTATTGTGTGTAGAATTTTGAGGGGAAAAAAGTATACTATTTTTGAATAAGAGTGGAAAATAACAAAACGTGGGACAAATGAAGACGATGATTGTGTCGCTGAGCAATAAGGAGTTATTAAATTTTCAATGTTGTTCAATGTTATTCAACCGTCTAATCAACAGCGACGTGTAACTACACGTCGCTGTTGATTAGACGGTTGACGCGCGCGTTTGAGCGCCGCTCAGGGACCGTAGCTCACCTGTGCTACCTCTTGCGTACCGTCCCCCTAAGTAATGTTGTTGCACTCTTTACGTTCGACAAGTGCAAAGT
Organism: Nerophis ophidion; assembly: GCF_033978795.1. NCBI lineage: Eukaryota > Metazoa > Chordata > Actinopteri > Syngnathiformes > Syngnathidae > Nerophis > Nerophis ophidion. The sequence goes on from NC_084613.1 coordinate 21,728,833, forward strand.
CCCATTGTGAAAAGTGGATAAAGGTACACAACAGCACTTTTAATATTAGCATTAAAGCCTATGTGTCAAGGTCAAGGCCCGGATGAACTATCTATGGCCCCCGGGATGATATTTGATTAGTATTAGCCTGCTGCTGTTATGCAAGCACCAATTCTCCATCAATTTTGGCACTAGGAATTTTCTAAATGGGGTCCCAGGGACCCCATAAAGTCATAAAAATGAGGTCCCTCAGTAAATTTTTGGGGTCCCACTTTTTTGTAGCCGTTTTGAAAACAAATAATGAATGTTTGCATTATCCTGTTATATCTTACATTCTATATTGTGTTTTAGAAAAAGGTTGTCATTTACTCTACTTAATTATTTAAAAAAATAAAAAATAAAAATAAAAACACATTTTTATGTAAATGTACTCAGTTATAAACATTTATTTCACTTTCTTCTTTCCTTCACGGATCTAAACTTTACCGCTGCTGGTATTTTTTTTCTTTATTTTTCTTGTAATATTTTCAGAATGTGTTTGTTCTATTTTTGGCCAAATTAAGACAGAGGAAACTATCTGAAGTTGTCTTGTTTTTTTTTTTTGTTTTAGTGCGGCGTGTGCACAGATTTTCCTCCATGCGGCCCCCGGGCTAAAAGTCATTTGACATATATAATCTAGGGCAGGTCTGGGCATTTATTTTGACTCGGTGGGCCAAATTAGAGAAAAAAATGTGTCCGGGGGCCGGTATATCTGATATTTTAGGAACACTAATACAAAACCTCACAATAATGTCTGATTGAATGTGAAAAACGTTATGAAAGACCGCCTTAAAAAACTAATGGCATTTAAAAAAAAAAAAAAATTGAAATAGCAACCTAGAATGTACACAATTTGGCATTTACAATATTAACTATGAACAATAAAACACTGAATATTGACAACATACAAACGTCACACCCCCTCTGCATCCACATATTTTACAATTAAGCCAAACGCACCAAAAATGGAACAAGCACCGCCAAATATGAACACGAAGGGTCTTCACTGGCTTCCAGTTAAATTCCACATTGAGTTTAAAATTTTAGTCCTGACATTCCGTGCGTTGCATGGTGGGGGCCCTCAGTACATCACTAACTTGTTGTGCCCCTATTTTTCAGGACGCAGCCTCCAGTCTTCAGGCCAGGGTCTTCTAAAGATCCCGAAAACTCGTTTTAAAACCCGAGGAGACCTGGAATTCCAGGCTATAGCTCCCAGACTCTGGAAGAACTTGCAACAGTCCCTCCGTGGTCTTGACTGTGTTGAAACTGTCATTTGAAAACGTTATAATTTAGTAAAGATTTAAGTTAATGCACCTTTTAAATATCATTTAATCCACTTCGTATCCTTTTTATGATGTTGCCCCTGTTGTTTTAATTGAATTGTTCTTTTACTTCATTTATGTTTTGTACAACGCTGTTTGATTGTATCTGTGAAAAGCGCTTTATTAATAACATTTACTTACTTACTACTTACTTACTTAGTAAAAAAAAAATCCCTGCTGTGATGTAGATTACCATACTAACTAATTAGATGACCATAGTAACTAATTAGATTACCATAGTAACTAGTATATCATGCAAAAGTGCAGATTCCAAGCATTGAAATACTTAGTGTAGTTGAAGACTAACGCTCATTAGAAAACATTGCTGCGCATTTATAATGGCAGCTACACTTTCTATCTTAAAACATCTAAAACATTTGTTTGGGAATGTCCTGCGGGCCAAATTGAAAAGCTTGAGGGGCCGCATGTGGCCCCCAGGCCTTAATTTGCCCAGGTCTGATCTAGGGCCACGGCGGTACTCAGTTGCAATACACTTTTCCACCACTTGTGGCAGCAATGAAAATATCATGCAAACAGAAGAAGACTGAAGCCAAAATCATAGAGAAGTTTCTTCAGCGCAAAAATTATGACTAAAGCATTTATTGTGCACTTGGATTTTATTGACATATATATTATTTTTTGTCGATAGTTTAGTTAGCTCAACGTCAGGACCTCATTCAACAAGTTTTAATGTTGTTTACATGTCTTGTGCCCCTGAGCTAAAATGAGTTTGACACCCTTGCATTAAAGCGATAGGCACACTTTTAAATTCGACACTTCCAATATAAATTGTTGAAAAATACCTCGATATGGGAGATTCCATTTGTTCTGTTGGATGGACGGAACTTCATTGCCATGGCATTTAAAAAGCACATTTTCATCCAAGAGCAGCCAGAACAAGAACACTGTTGGTTAGAAAAAAGGGAAACAAATCAAAAAAAGCTTTAAGACCAGGAAAAAAAAGCTTGCGCAAAGCCCATATACATATTACGACACACAAAACAAGACTTGCAATGAAGGGGCAGGGGCCTTGCATCCGGGCAGGGTGAGGGGTGGGGTGGCTCTTCCAACAAGCTCATTAGCAATTTGGGCGTCGCCTAAAGCTCAGGGCAGATTGCAAAGAAGCGCTCAGGGACGTGTTCCTGACTCCTGTTCCGCGTCCCGTCCCTTTGTGACCCGTCTCGTTTAATCACCGCTATTGATTGTTTTAATCACCGCTATTGCTGTCATCTCATCTGGGGTGCCGTGCTAACGATACCTCCACCCATCTGTTCAGGCTGATTCCCAGTGTGTTCCTTGAACGACACATCCCCCCTCTGAGGGTGTAGTTTTTGACAGTAAAGAGCAGGGGTCCCCAACCTTGACTTTCTACATCAGTGAGCAATTTTCAGAATTGGTAAATGATAAACAGTATTTCCATATGATTTTTTATTTATTTATTTAAAAATTAAACTGGAATAATGTTTTTTTTTGTATCTATTTTTTTTCCTGATTGTTTTTTTTTTTTTAATATTACTTTTAAATTTGTCTTATAAATTGTGTGTGCGTGTGTGTGTGTATTTTTCTGCGTATTATATCTACAGTGTATGTGTGTTTATATATATGTGTGAATATGTTTGTGTACGTATATGTGTATACACATATATACACACAAATGTGGATATGCTTGTATATAAAATGTGAATATATGTATGTATACACATTTTTGTGTATATAGGTTGATTGACAAAGCTAAATTGGCCTGAGTGTGTGAATATGAGTGTGAGAGTTGTCTCTTGTCCAGGGTGTACTCCGCCTATCACCCGAATGTAGCTGAGATAGGCTCCAGCTACCCCCCGCGACCCCGAAAGGGACAAGCGGTAGAAATGGATGGATGGATGGATGGATGTATTCACACATATGTGTATATATGTATGTGTATACACCTAAATGTGTATATATGTGTGTATACACATCTACTATATGTATATATATATGTATTCACATGTATGTGTATACATGTGTGTATACACGTATAGGTGTGTATACACATAAATGTTTGTATATGTGTGTATACACAAACAATTGTATACATGTGTGTATATACTGTATATGTGTGTGTATACATATGTGTGTATAAACATTTGTGTGTATTAGTGTTGCAACCATACCAATATTTTGGTACCAGTACTAAAATTATTTCGATACTTTTCGGTACTTTTCTAAATAAAGAGGACCACAAAAAAATGGCATCATTGGCTTTGTTTTAACAAAACACATCTTAGGGTACATTAAACATATGTTTCTTATTGCAGTTAAGTCCTTAAATAAAATAGTGAACATACAAGACAACTTGTCTTTTAGTATTAAGTAAACAAACAAAGGCTCCGAATTAGTCTGCAGACATATGCAGTAATAGATTGTGTCATTTATCATTGTATTATTTTGTCAACATTATTAAGGGATGAGTGGTAAAATAATCATCATTAATCTACTTGTTTATTTACTGTTAATATCTGCTTGATTTTTCTATTAACGTGTTCTATCTAAACTTCTGTTAAAATGTAATAATCACTTATTCTTTTGTTGTTTGGATGCTTTATATTAGTTTTGGGTGATACCACAAATTTGGGTATCAATCCGATACCAATTAGTTACAGGGTCATACATTGGTCATATTCAAAGTCCTCATGTGTCCAGGAACATATTTCCTGAGTTTAAAAACATAACATACATTTTAGAAATACGAAAGATGTTGCCAAAAAATGTCAACTTACTCATAGTAGTATCGACTAGATATATGCCTGTACTTGGTATCATTACAGTGGATGTTAGGTGCAGATCCACCTATGGTGTGTGTTTACATTTTGACGCTGGTGAGCTACGGTCTGTAGTGAAACATGTTTAGCTATTCCTCGTCCTGCAGGGATGATACTTGTAAGAATTTTACTTCATTTTGTCGTCATGGAGGTGAGGATTACTGATTTAGAAGTAGCTAAAAAACTGCCGACTGGAGCTGGATTTTAGCCGCTAGCTAGCTAACCATGTCTTAAAGCATCTCTTCCTGAGGGCGTTTCAGGGTTATAACTTCACCTTTATCTTTAGTTTTTAAGCCAAAATGTGTCCGTTCTCCCTTTTTTTCTGTCTACGCACTGTCTGCTTCTAAGTACTCTGTGATTGTGCGCTGCCGAACGTGCTCGTCTGCTCGTGAAACCAGCAATGACTCGAAGAGACGACGACGTTGCGGGCGCGGGGGGTGGTGAGGGACTGGCACTTTTCTGAGGCGGTATCATTAGTATCGCAGTACTGTACAATATCATGTTAGATCAGCTCGACATCCATTGTTTTCAGTCTCATGGGGGGTGGGGTTGTCCACATATGTCAGATCCTCTCCAAGGTTTCTCACTGGGGTGAGTTTTTCCTTGCCCTTATGTGGGCCCTACCGAGGATGTCGTTGTGGTTTGTGCAGCCCTTTGAGGCACTTGTGATTTAGGGCTATATAAAAAAACATTGATTGATTTATTGATTGATTGATATATGCATATTGCATATGTATACACATGCAATTGTGTTTTATACTCGGGACTACTCAGGATTTTGGACGATGGTGGGCCGTATCTGGTCCCCAGGCCATAGTTTGGGTACCACTGATAAAGAGGGTCATTTTCCCTGAATCAATACATAATACATAATAAGCGCCGTTTGGTTAATGCAGGTGGTGTTTGTTGCAAGGAGATAAACCCCTTGGCAACAAAAAGCCAAATAATGGCGATGGGATGATGTTTGGGGGCGGGGCATCCTAACTGTGTCCCTCAAACACACGTCGACAAAAGACTGCAAACAAGCAAACAAAGTGTTGGCGACGCAGCTGTGCAGGGACAAGTGTGCCCGATAAAAGCGGCGCTGTACTTTGTGCTGATGGGCCGCCGCCGCCACACTTTTTACAACCACATGAGGTGACTTTTTTTCTTTTTCTTTTTTTTTTTTACTGTCTGCTAACTCAGCGCCAACAGATGTGTTTACACAACCTTTATTGCCGCGCATTAACGAGCTGTCAGCATGTGTGCGTGGAAACAATTGAAGTTTTTTTTTTTTTTTGCTGCAAATCAGTGTAAAAACACCTACAGGATTTTGATAATATTAAGGCTGCTGAATCATTATTCGTTAGTTTAATCATTTATCCGCCTATGACATCGCTTTAGTACTAACTGCAGAGTAGTAATAAAAATCTATTAAAGTGGCGCAAAAGTTTAACCTGCAACATCCCTTTAAAAAAAAAAAAAAACTTTAAGTTAAGAAATTTTGTAAGAAAACAAATACAATAAAATGTACCGGAGTTCCGCATCCAACGCTTTGAACCCAGCGGTTTATAAACCAGTTCATCTGATTTAAAGATCACCTACGGCGTGGCACAGTGGAAGAGTGTCCGTGCGCAACCCGAGGGTCCCTGGTTCAATCCCCACCTAGTACCAACCTCGTCACGTCCGTTGTGTCCTGAGCAAGACACTTCACCCTTGCTCCTGATGGATGCTGGTTAGAGCTTTGCATGGCAGCTCCCTCCATCAGTGTGTGAATGTGTGTGTGAATGGGTAAATGTGGAAGTAGTGTCAAAGCGCTTTGAGTACCTTGAAGGTAGAAAAGCGCTATACAAGTACAACCCATGTATCATTTATTTATTTATTTACTCAGTGTCTATTGGTTAGAGTGTCGGTAGGTTGTGAGTTTAAACCCCGGCCGAATCATACCAGAGACAATAAAAATGTGACCCATTACCTCCCTGCTTGGCACTCAGCATTTAGGGTTGGAATTGGGGTTTAAAATTGCCAAAAATGATTCCCGGGCGTGGCCACTGCTGCTACCCAATGCTCACTTCACCTCACATGGGGTGAAACAAGGGGATAGGTCAAATGTAAAGGGCAAATTTCACCACACCTAGTGTGTGTGGGACAATCATTGGTACAATGTTTTGTATTTAACAAGTAGTTTTCAACACCAACGGAGACACTAAAAAAGGTGCCATCTTTTGGACAAGTTCGCTAACTGCTATGGGTTGGAAACATACTTCCGGTTTTGTGCTCTGAAAAGGAAATAGAACCGTCCATAGCGTTTCTGCTCGGATTCTTCATCACTCCAAACAGTTTGTAAGTTTTGCAATGTAACTAAAACGATTAATACCAATTGAATATGTCAGAGTGAGTTTGTGACGAACCACAAGATGCAGAGAAGGCGGCAGGCATTGCGCATGAAAACATGATTTAATGTCCAAAAGTAAAAATAAAGAAAAACACAAACCAGGAAATAGGAACAGCCAAACCGGAAAACAAGAAACAGGATCCAGCAAACAGGAACTAGCAACAAAAGACAGCACCCTGCAAACAACTACAGGTGCTATGACAAGCATTACTGACAATAATCCAGCATCTGACTGGAGGACAAAACATGTTCAAATAGCAGCCGGCTGATTGACACCAGGTGTGGCCAGGTGCCAATCAGCCGCAGCTGAGGGGAAACAGCGCCCAGGGAGCAAAACAGGAAATAATCAAAGTAAAAGCGCTGACAGGAAACAAAGACACAGAGGAAAAACTAAATCCTAACCAAATTGTCAGGGACGAACCTGACAAAAACGTCCCATGTGGGATGTCCCTAGGAGTGTTTCCACGGATATTTGTCCGCGCTATCGTAATTTAATCATGTTAGCGTAATTATCAATAGCTAATATGCTACCACGTTTACAAGTGGTACAAATCCTAAAAGAACGCCAATCCATCAGTCAGTTACAAGTAATTGAACGTGGCGCATCGCAAAATAAAAGCCTGTCGGTTTTGTTTTGTTTTTACGTGAAAACTAATTTAAATTAGATATTGTATGAATGGATATACAAAACCCAAAACAAGTGAAGTTGGCACGTTATGTAAAACGTAAATAAAAGCAGAATACAATGATTTGCAAATCGTTTTCAACCTATATTCAATTGAATAGACTGCAAAGACAAGATATTTAACGTTCAAACTGAAAAACTTTTTTTTATGCAAATATCAGCTCATTTGGAATTTGATGCCTACAACATGTTTAAAAAAAGCTGGCACAAGAGGCAAAAAAGACTGAGAAAGCTGAGGAATGCTCATCAAACACTTATTTGGAACATCCCACAGGGGAACAGGCTAATTGGGAACAGGTGGGTGCCATAATTGGGTGTAAAAGCAGCTTCCATGAAGTGCTCAGTCATTCACAAACAAGGATGGGGCGAAGGTCCCCACTTTGTGAACAAATGCGTGAGCAAATTGTCCAAAAGTTTAAGAACAACATTTCTCAACGAGCTATTGCAAGAAATTTAGGAATTTCAATATCTACGGTCCGTAATACCATTAACAGTTTCAGAGAATCTGGAGAGATCACTGCACGTAAGCGGCAAGCCTGAAAACCAACATTAAATGCCCGTGACCTTCGATTCCTCAGGCGGTACCGCATCAAAAAGCGACATCAGTGTGTAAAGGATATCACCACATGGGCTCAGGAACACTTCAGAAAACCACTGTCAGTCACTTCAGTTGGTCACTACATCTGTAAGTGCAAGTTAAAACTCTACTATGCAAAGGCGAAGCCATTTATCAACACCCAGACTGATGCAAAGTGAAAAACTGTTCTGGGGTCTGACAAGATCACATTTCAAATTTTTTGGGGAAACTGTGGACGTTGTGTCCTCCGGACCAAGGAGGAAAAGAACCATCCATACTGTCATAGGCACAAAGTTGAAAAGCCAGCATCTGTAATGAAGTGGGGGTGTATTAGTGCCCAAAGCATGGGTAACTCACACATGTGTGAAGGCACCATTAATGCTGAAAGGTGCATACAGGTTTTGGAGCAACATGCGTTGACATTCAAGCAACGTTAACTTGGACGCCCCTGATTATTTCAGCATGACAATGCCAAACCACATTCTGCACGTGTTACAACAGCGTAGTAAAAGAGTGCGGGTACTAGACTTGCCTGCCTGTAGTCCAGACATGTCTCCCATTGAAAATGTGTGGCACAATATGAAACAACATAAGCTGTACATCAAGCAAGAATGGGGAAGCATGCCACCTGTTTTTCATGTTTTGTTTTGTTTTTTTCCTATATGATGTTGTGCTTTTCAAATAGTGGTGCCAGCGGGGCCCAGGTATTGGTATTTGCATCTTTTTTTTTCTCACCATACCATACCATACCATACCAACTTTATTTGTAAAGCCCTTTAAAAACAACCACAGTCGAAGAACAAAGGGCTGTACACCACAAATAAATAGAGGCACAGGACAGATTGTCAGAGTTAGTTGGTGTTGATGAACCCCAAGATGCAGAGACAGAGGCAGGCATAGAATATGAAAACATGATTTAATTAAAATTAAACAAGAACAAACAAAAAGCACGCACGTGGGTGGAATAACAAACTAAGGGAGCTAGCACTGGACGCTAGAAAACAAAAAGGAACTTTAGCATGGAAGCTAGTGGATAGCAAACAGAAAAACTGGAAATAACTAATGCTAACAGAAACAGCTTACCGCTACGACGACCAGGACAAAATGTAGCATGACAGGTAGTAGCTGTAACAAAACGACACGACAGGTAGCACGACAAGAGTGATATGTGGCAACGACAATACAATGATCCAGCCACTGACACGAGACAAAGCAGGTACAAATAGGAGAGGGGTTATTGGCAACAGGTGTGGCCAGGTGCCAATCAGCCGCAGCTGAGGAGGAACACAGCACTCAGGGAACAAGACAGGAAGCTGACAAAATAAGAGCACTAGACAGGAACTAAGGATAGGAAACACTAAACACAGAGGAAACAGACAAATGCAGAAGAAAAAACTAAAACATAGACAAACTGTCAGGGGAAGGCCTGACACAGATTAAAAAAAAACTTTTAAAACAGAAGTAAAATACACATTGAAAAAGCAAATACAAATTACCCTAAGAACAATTTAAGTTAAGAAATTAAAAACAGTTAAAAACTTAAACAATACACACGCCTCCAGCTAGGTGGCATTACTGCTGAAATTAATCAATATGACCAAGTTCGCATATTCAACCCTTCAGGTTACCCGAAATGAGGATATAAATAGATACATTAATATTGTAAGGATCTCATTGGGAATTCTATTGATCCTATCTTTTTTATGAAATGCTGGTGCCAGAAATCTCAATTGTGTTTAAATTTAGGGGGCATGAAAAAAATTATGCCTCCAAGGAGGGGCATGACAAAAAGTAATTGCCGTAGCAGTACTGTTACAGTCAACGAGTTACGACTGCCCAACCTCAACATGACCTCCTTTCTCCCTAACATGCTTGTTCCGCACCACAACTCCCGTCCCAGTGCTTGCCTTTGATTGTGGCGGCGACAAATCCAGCCGAGTCGGCGTTTACGGGGTGTAGTTGTCACCTCTGCGAGCCCCAGCAGCACTAAGAGGGCGGGGCTCTGAGTGACTTGTAGCTTCATAAAGAGCAGTCGAGAACAATTAGTGCCCCTTTTTACGCGTCTTTACCCTCAGCATCCCTCTGTTCCTCTTGTGCCCGCTCTTGTTCGTGCTCGGTGAGCTCCACGTGTCATCACGGCATGTGTTGCTGCGGCCAATGGACGCCTTTGACCATGTAACTGAGCCCTCCTCAACAGACTTCTGAAATACGTATAAACGCTGCAATTTGCATGTCGGGCCAGTAAAGAAAAATGTGGCACTTTGTCAAAAAAACAAAAGAAAAACAGCTCTAGAAGCAAGCCGCACCCACTAATTTTAGTTTAAAAAAAAAGGTTTTTTGATATATTAGCGGTACAGATATAAGTAAGAACAGTAAGATTCTGTAAATGTTTATTTACATACCTTTATTATTTCCAAACGGTGTCTGTAACACGGCAGTAAAACGGCTAATCAAATAAAACAGAAGTCAACGTCATGGACCCGCTATCTGCAAAAACTATCTCGTTGATCAGCTAAATGGACTTAAAAACTCTACGGTGACGTCTTGGCGAATTTACTGAGGAATTTGTGAAACTGAAACAATACAAAAAGAACGCCATTGTAAGTTATTAATACTTACACAGACACTCGTAAACGGTTGGCATTTTAGCTAATGCCAACGATGCTTGCGTAATTACGTCACGGTAGCGCGTATAAGCATGCGTGAAAACACCCCTACAGACATCACACATGGGACAGTTTAGTAAGTTGTGAAGGGGGGCGTGGCCTGCAGGCCTGCAGCGGAACGCGGTGTGCCAGGACCGGCCTCGAAAACAGCGACAGGTACGTAGATGGCCCAGGTGGGCCTTGTCATTTGATCACCTGTCGCTCTTTATTAGCAGCAGCTGGGAGGAGAGAGGTAGTTGGAGCTGGAGTGAGAGCGTGAGGGACACGGACAAAAATAAACAATTGCTGGAAAGCAACCCGCTGAACTCTTAAAAATAAAACTGGATTGTAACCCTGATCCGGGCTCTCACGTCAGTGATTGGTGGTCCCTAAGAACCTCCTGGAGGGCAACCTCCACATAAGTGTAAACAGTTTTAGTTATATTAAAAAAATTGTTTCTTGGAGTGATGAATGAAGAATCCATACGAGTAGATCCGCTTCAAAAATAAACTGCACTTTTAATTCAGGTTGAAAACACTGAATGGAAGAACACTGCTGCACCTGCAGTTAGCAAATTTGTCCGAAAGATGGCACTATAGCACAGACAATAAAATAATTTTTTAGTGTATATTGTTGTTTTTTATTTCTCTAATGGCCGTCAGGGAAGAAAAATCCATGAACTAGCCACACGTTTTAAAAGCCGGAGTGTTCAAAGTGCTGAAAAAAAGTAGCAGCTTATGGTCCCGAATTTACAGTACATTTCTGGCATAGTGAGACATCGCCTTGCTCACACTGCTCTTTCCACCAATGCCGAATCACCAGCTATTACGAGCTAGTTTTGAGATGCTAGTAACGCTGGTTGAGAAGGCTCTCAGCTAGGCCCTTAACGGATAGAACACAGCATAAAACCAACACAACAGCACTTGGAAGCATTTTTTTTTTTTTTAGGGTTATTCCAAATTTAGCAGCTAAAGCAGAGCAGATATGCTGAAAGATACAACCATCCCATCGGAGCAGACATTAAAAGTCACTGTTTTGATTCAAAAAATTGAGCAATAGTGCTACATGATGACGCTCCAAGGCTCTGACCAAGTCCTTACTGCTAGCAAACACAAAAGATATCTCTCAACGGTGTTGTAAACAAAAGTAGCGTTCGTTGACAAGCGCTCTGTGAAATCAACGCGCTTGAAAAATAAGTTACGGTAATACTTGTAATGACCAAAATACTGTAAATATTACATGTTATCATGAAGGTACTTGTTACTACATTACATACTGTGCATACTTATAGGCATGGGTACTGTTCACATTTGGACTGATACGGTACCAATTCCAGGTACCTGGGGAATCGTTACTTTTGTGTGTGTTAATATTTATTGTTTTTCATAATAAAAGCTCATTTTTAATTGCAACATAAAAAAAAGCTGGTAATAATAACTAAAGTCATGTTGTTTTATATATATATATATATATATATATATATATATATATATATATATATATATATGTATATATATATATATATATATATATATATGTGTGTATATATATATATATATATATATATATACATACACACATATATATATATATATATTTGATGTTAGATGGCAATATAGTTTCTGCTGTGTTTTTCCCTTTTTGTTGCGCCCTAAAAAGTGTTTATACTGTAAGTTGTGTACTTGTTACGCACCAGCTGTTTGATTGTAACGTACATCTTCGTTGTAGTTTGGTGGCGTTTAAGTTTTAAAATTGCTATTGATGCCAGCAACATGTTTCAAAAGCTGGTACAAGTGGCAAAAAAGACTGAGAAAGCTGAGGAATGCTAATCAAACACTTATTTGGAACATCTCACAGGTGAACAGACTAATTAGGAACAGGTGCGTGCCATGATTGGGTATAAAAGCAGCTTCCATGAAATGCTCAGTCATTCACAAACAAGGATGGGGCGAGGGTCACCACTTTGTGAACAAATGCATGAGCAAATTGTCCAATAGTTTAAGAATAACATTTCTCCACAAGCTACTGCAAGGAATTTAGGGATTTCACCGTCTAAGGTCCGTAATATCATCAACGGGTTCAGAGAATGTGGAGAAATCACTGCACTTAAGCGGCAAGGCTTTAAATCAACATTGAATGCCCGTGACCCTTGATCCCTCAGGTGGTACTGCATCAAAAAGCAACATCAGTGTGTAAAGGAAGACTTCAGAAAACCACTGTCAGTAACTTCAGTTTGTCGCTACATCTGTAAGTGCAAGTTAAAACTCTACTATGCAAAGCAATTTATCAACAACACCCAGAAACGCCACCGGCTTCGCTGGGCCCGAGCTCATCTAAAAATGACTGATGCAAAGTGGAAACGTGTTCCATGGTTTGACGAGTCCACGTTTCAAATTGTTTTTGGAAACTGTGGATGTCGTGTCCTCTGGACCAAAGAGGAAAAGAAACATCCGGACTGTTGTGGGCGCAAAGTTCAAAAGCCAGCATCTGTGATTTCAAATATTTAGCAATAATGCTACAAGATGACGCTCCAAGGCTCTGACCAAGCCCTAACAGGTACCAAACACAGAAAGTTGCTATTGCTAATCAGTACCATGGCAAAAGTAAAGCTGATGTGTATTAGCATGAAGCTAGCACGTTTTTTAGAAAAGCGGAGCCTTACTTTATTTACGTTAGTGCGTTTTTTGTTTTTTTGTCAATTTTTTTGTTGGCATTGAAAATTGCAACATTACTTAGATGTAGTTTGGCTGAGTCCGCTCTCAGTACTGCTGGAGTGACGTCACACGCAACCCAGGTGCCCTAATATAACACTGATGGATTCGGTCAGTGCCAAAAAAAAGTAACAGATTTGGTACCAATCAATGTTTATTTATATAGCCCACAGTCACAAGTGTCTCAAAGGGCTGCACAAGACACAACGACAGCCTCGGTTCAGATCCCACATCAGGGCCAGGAAAAACTCAACACAGTGGGATGACAATGAGAAATCTTGGAGAGGACCGCAGATGTGGGTGACCACAAGGGAGAGGGGGGCAGAGCAGAAAAGAAAAGAAAAGAAACGGCAGATCAACTGGCCTAAAAGGGGGGTCTATTTAAAGGCGAGAGTAAACAAATGAGTTTAAAGATGGGACTTAAATGCTTCTACTGAGGTAGCATCTCTAACTGTTACCGGGAGGGCATTCCAGAGTACTGGAGCCCGACTAAAAAGCACTCTATAGCCCGTACAAGTCCCTAAATAATAACTGCATTTTAGAAATACCTGCATTTTTAGCCGACTCCTACTAGCAGTTGTTCAGTCTTTAGAAAGCCCAGAAAAGGGAAAAACGAGTTCTTGTCTCACATTGGAATGATGGGCAAAATTCCCAAGAAGGGCAGTTTTCCTTTAGAAGCTGTTTTGTTTGTTTGTTTTTCACGGTCCAAAGCGCTGCTAGCGTGTAAACAATCCGCCATCTTTGTAAACGGCACTTTGGAACGAAGAAGACGGGCGCAGGAAGACACTAATAACGTCCCCATGGCGTGTCAACATGGCCGGCGAGGCAGGAAGGAAGCAGATACAAGACGGACTCTTGGGAGTCAGCGCTCCAAACATTGGTGGTCATGTCTTCTGCGGATGATAAGCAGGCCCTCTGATCTTTAGCTCTTATTACACTAAGTAGCCCAAGCACTCATTATGGACGTTTGATTTTCAAAATAAGAGCAGAACAAAGCGGTTCATTAGCGTGTGGCCACAAAAGAAAAGCACACAACAGCTCAATCGCTTTGTTTGCCGTCTCGCTGCAAGTGTCTTAACATCTTAGCGCTCTCCTTTGTGGGGACCAGGGGGAAATCCTCTGGGTCGCGGAGGAAAAGCGCGACGGGGGTTTAATCTGTTAGGACGACTGTCAAAGGGCCACTTAAAGAGCCAGCGGGATCAAAACTCATTACAGCAGCCCCACTTTGCTGAATGCACTTGGCCTGCGTTTACACTGCACACCAAATCTGATTTTTTTTTTTTTTTTTTGCCTTAAAGTGACCCAGACTCTTTTGCAAGTCTGAACAATCCAAAGTGCTTCAAATCGGATCTTTTTGCATCTTTTCAAATGTGACTACAGTCTAAAGCCAGGGCTGCCAATGGTCCTTGGGCCAAACAGCAGTCTTTACCATGCAACAGCACCCCGAGAGGAATCTAACCGTATTTTTCGGACTATAAGGCGCACTTAAAATCCTTTAATTTTCTCAAAAATTGACAGTGCGCCTTATAACCCGGTCATACTTGCCAACCTTGAGACCTCCGAATTCAAGAGATGTGGGGGGAAGGGGTGATGTTCGGTGCGTGCAGCATATGCTTTCCCCTTCGAGCTGTCCTGGATGAAAGGAAATTATTTTTTCCAATCGTTTTGGAACTAGCAAGCATATTTTTTCTTCATGACTCTTCTTCGTTCTTCTGCTTCGTGTCCTTCTTGTGTGTGCAGCTGTGCACTGAGCTCTAAAAGCCGTAGATGCTATTGTAGCATCCCGGAAGAGTTAGTGCTGCAAGGGGTTATGGGTATTTGTTCTGTTGCATTTATGTTGTGTTACGGTGCGGATGTTCTCCCGAAATGTGTTTGTCATTCTTGTTTGGTGTGGGTTAAAATGGTGGCGCATATTTGGAACAGTGTAAAGTTGTTCATACGGCCACCCTCAGTGTGGCCTGTATGGCTGTTGACCAAGTATGGCTTGCATTTGTGTGGGAGATTTTCGGGAGGGGCACTGAAATTCGAGAGTCTCCCAGGAATATCGGGTGGGTTGGCAAGTATAATAATTCTGGTTGTGCTTACTGACCTGGAAGCAATTTTTTTCGGCACATTGTGTAATGTTAAGTGTGACCAGTAGATGGCAGTCATACATAAGAGATAAGTATAGACTGCAACATGATGGCAGTAAACAACACCAAAACTTTAAATGTTCCAATGAAAACATAGAACAATACAAACAGAGTTCAAAAATCTGTCATAATGTTTTTAGCACAACGGTAAACAAGCAAGCCGCACCGCTTGACGGATTGTCGGCGCATTAAACATACGAGTATTATTATTGGAAACTCAAGACAGCCATGACACTTTACAAGTGTATGTAAACTTTTGACCATGACTGTAAGTAAGAACTTTACACTACTTTGTATTAAAAATGGCAGCAGCGGAAGATGAATGCCACATAAGAAGATAGAGAATAAGAAGAAGCTTACGACTACGGTGTCAGCACGGACTACAATCGCGGACGAGCACACATTTTCAGGACTTATGCAGGTCCCAAATACACATCAGCAGGTACCAGAAGGTACATTAAGAAAAGTTGGTTTTACATAATATTGCGAAACAAAACGCCAGATAATATGTCCGCTAGTGGGTGCCATTTTGCAGTCCAAAATTGAGCTGTTTGGCCACAATACCCAGCAATATGTTTGGAGGAGAAAAGGTGAGCCCTTTAATACCAGGAACACCACACCTACCGTCAAGCATGGTGGTGGTAGTATTATGCGCTGAGCCTGTTTTGCTGCCAATGGAACTGGTGCTTTACAGAGAGTAAATGGGACAATGAAAAAGGAGGATTACCTCCAAATTCTTCAGGACAACCTAAAGTCATCAGCCCGCAGGTTGGGTCTTGGGCGCAGTTGGGTGTTCCGACAGGACAATAACCCAAACACATGTCAAAAGCGGTAACGGAATGGCTAAATTGGGTTAGAATTAAAATTTTACAATGGCCTTCCCAAAGTCCTGAGTTAAACGTGTGGAAAATGCTCAAGAAACAAGTTCATGTCAGAAAACCAACAAATTTAGCTGAACTGCACCAATTTTGCCAAGAGGAGTGGTCAAAAATTCAACCAGTAGCTTACCAGAAGCTTGTGGATGGCTACCAAAAGCGCCTTATTGCAGTGAAACTTGCCAAGAGACATATAACCAAATATTAACATTGCTGTATTTGGTCACATTTTCAGTAGACACATAATAAATTCATAAAAGAACCAAATTTCATAAATGTTTTTGTCTTTTTTTGCCAACAAGTATGTGCTCTTATCACTCTATCACAAAAAATAAGAGTTGTAAAAATTATTGGAAACGCGAGACAGCCATGGAATTATGTTCTGTACAAGTGTATGTAAACTTTTGACCACGACCGTGTATCTGTCAGTAAACTCACATGAAAGCGCTAAAACATACGGGTGTAGTGAGTTTCCATTATTCACCCAAGGAACTTTACTGACGGTTTTTCACGGGACACATTTTCAGCGTTGATGTTGCATTATTGAGCCACGGATGAGAAGATGCTGCTCCGTTATTGATTGAAGTAAAGTCTGAATGTCATTAAAACAGTTAGATTCATCTTTTGACACTTCTTCCACTCCCGCCCTTGCACGCTTCACCGCTATGACAAAGATGACGGGGAGAAGACGCTGCCAAAGGTGAGCCACGTTATATATAGAAAAAATATATATACACACACATTATATATATATGTCTATATACATATATATATATATATATTTACATATATGTGTGTGTATATATATATATATATATATATATATATATATATATATGTGTGTGTGTGTGTATATATATATATATATATATATATATATATATATATATATATATATATATATATATATATGTGTGTGTGTGTGTGCGTGTGTATATATATATATATATATATATTTATATATACAAAAAATATATATACACGCACAGTATATATATATGTACATATACGTGATTTGTGTTGTGGTTTGTGCAGCCCTTTGAGACACTAGTGATTTAGGGCTATATAAGTAAACATTGATTGATTGATTGATATACATATACATATATATGTATACATACATATATGTATATATATATATATATATATATATATATATATATATATATATGTATATACATATATGTATATACATGTAGGCATTTATATATATATGTATATATACATATATATATATATACATATATGTATATATACATGTAGGCATATATATATATATATATATATGTATATATACATATATATATGTATATATACATGTATATATATATATGTATATATACATATATATATGTATATATACATGTAGGCATAAATGTATATATATATAAATTTAATCTGAATTCTTCAACAATTCGAAAAACAAATTCCCGGATTTCCCTTATTTCATTTTTCTTTTTTTTTTTTTCATTTTCCACATTCAAAATTAATTGTCCATTTTCCAATCTTTCACAATCCCCACATTCTTCAACCGAATCAAACTGTTCCACCTTCAACACTTTCAACTCAGCCTGGACATTCAAACTAACACTTTCCCAAGTTACAGACCAAATTACACTTTTCCTGAAAATTGAAACTTCAACATTCAAACTATTCTTACATTCATACTACATTCTATCAACCTTACAGTTCAACTTCAGCATTGGAGCATTCACACGCAATTCTTTCAGGAATCGCCTCATCTAGTTGTAAAGTATATTTCTGTCATGGTGTCTTCTGACCAGACTATTACAGCCTGAGGAAGTTCAAATTGACAATAATAATGGTAGCCTACATTTTTTTATCATCGTTTAAACGGCAATAGCAATTTCATTGAAAAAAAAGGTTGTGTGTGCAGGGAAGAACTGTGCTCGACTGGAAAACCGAAGTGGGGGCATTATTTGATGGCTAAATATGCCTGTCAGAATGTGCTACGTACTTTTTTTCATCTAATACCGCCTCAGAAACAACTTTGCTCTCCATGTATCACTATAACGACAACATTAAAGTACAGTAGCGTAGTAGACATAAGTATTCATTAAACACAAGGCAGCGATTTTACTTAACAAGTTTGTTTAATATTTTGGCCACAGTTTGATTAGTAACACTGTGTTTGAATTTATGTCTTTGGATGTTCTCATTCATCCAATTCATTGTAATCTCAGGGCATTCAATCATAGAGGATGTTTAGCCTCTTATCCGATTGATCAGATCTAGTTTTGCGGCTTCTGCGAAACCCTGAATATTCATACTCCCAAAACAGGAGGGTGTGCTTGGGCTAGCACAACTGTTTGGATGCAAACAAGCAATCCTAACTGTCAAAGCCAACGCCAGTCGGAGTGTAATTTCCCCTCGTTAGCATTGAGGTATTGTGTGGCAGAACGATCGCTACAGACCATTGATGCTTTGAATTGTACCAAGCAAAGCATATACTTGTATGACCCAATGCAAACAACCTTCTCTGGTCATGGTCCAAAAAAATATATAAAAATCGAACCAACACAATATGACACAATTTGTGGATTTTATAAAATGTCCATGCACCATGAAAAAAAAAGTCCGAATTACACCCATTTAAATCCTTTGCGAAGCATGATGCATGATGCAATCCAAAATCCACCCGTGATTTAGGGCTATATAACTAAACATTGATTTGATTAATTTAATTGATTGATTGAAAAAAGTCTGATTCACCCACGTTAGCGTTCCATTTAGTTGTTAACAAATGTTACATATGGCCTTCTGGTCATCTTCTGTGACCTGAATGATTTTAAATCCGTAGAGTCTTTTAGGAATTCTTGAAAGGACAGTGTTGTATGTGGGAGACAGGTGGTGTCGCAGACCACCTTCTCTGTTCAGGGATGGGGTTTTCAACCTTGACATAGATTGCTTCCGTCACTCTTCTTTCATACCGTCCTCCCTGTCCAGAATACAAGAAAAACAAAACACTGTACTTTCATCAAGTGTTTCTTTGGCGTACGACTTTGGCTACCACAGTTTGAAAATCAGAGTCCTATGAAATAACAAAATAACAAAATGCCAGTCATTTTACATTCTACGGTCTAGCTCCAACCTATCTTGCCGTTTGTATTGTACCATATGTCCCGGCAAGAAATCTGCGTTCAAAGAACTCCGGCTTATTAGGGATTCCCAGAGCCCAATAGAAGTCTGCGGGCTATAGAGCGTTTTCTATTCGGTACTCTGGAATGCCCTCCCAGTAACAGTTAGAGATGCTACCTCAGTTGAAGCATTTAAGTCCCATCTTAAAACTCATTTGTATACTCTAGCCTTTAAATAAACCCACTTTTTAGACCAGTTGATCTGCCGTTCCTTTTCTTTTCTCCTCTGCCCCCGTCCCCCTTGTGGAGTGGAGGGACACAGGTCCGTTGGCCATGCATGAAGTTCTGGCTGTCCAGAATCGGGATGCGGTGTGGACCGCTCGCCTGTGCATCGGTTGGGGTCATCTCTGCGCCGCTGACCCGTCTCCGCTCGGAATGGTCTCCTGCTGGCCCCACTATGGACTGGACTCTCACTATTATGTTAGATCCACTATGGACTGGACTTTCACAATATTATGTCAGACCCACCCGACGTCCATTGCATCCGGTCTCCATATTTGCGGTCCTCATAGTCATTCTCAACGACATTCCCACTGGGTTGTGAGTTTTTCCTTGCTCTTATGTGGGCGCTGAACCGTGGATGTTGTTGTGGCTTGTGCAGCCCTTTGAGGCACTTGTGATTTAAGGCTACATGAATAAACATTGATTGATTGATTGATTGATTGATTGATTGATTGATTGATTGATTGATTGATTGATTGATTGATTGATTGATTGATTGATTGATACAGTGGGAGAGTTTTTTGAAACGACAACTTAAGGTAGCATTTTTTTGACGCGGTACGGACAAGGCTATCGAATTACGCAACCGGTAGCTTTTTTGGACGAAGCAGCCCATTTATACACTCGTTGATGCATTATCCGTCATCTTATGACCAAATCGTATCAAACTATTTAGCGGCTATCAACGCTCATTTGGTGCCTTGCATAAAGGCACTGGATTCTAGATTTTAACCCTTTGCTGTTTGTTTATTTTCAGTGGGATTTGGACCCTCCACACTAAAGCCAAAAGTCATTCCTTCGAGCCGGATTTGAACCAGCGACCTAAGGATCTCAGCAACCAGCCACTACAGTCCTCCGCTCTACCGCTGAGCTATCGAAGGTGACCGTTTTCCACACTCTCCTCCTGAATTTTGTACTATTTTTCCGTCATTTCGGACTTGACAAAAAATGTAACTGTTCCAAAAAAAACACACAAAAAAGAAAGTGTAGTTGATGAGACGTTGTCGTCTGTCATATCGACTTCTCACAACGGTCACTTGGGGGCATACTTGAACCGGCAGTGTGCCGCTCCTCACCCATGCTGGTGGTGTTGTGACACACACACACACACACACACACACACACACACACACACACACACACACACACGCACATGCCCCCACTCACTAAGGTCCACCTCCTCCTTTTGAAAAGCCACAATTGCCATTCAGCTCTGCAAAACACACACACACGCAGATTGCGTCACGTCTGCTCACACACACTCACACACACGCACGTGTACGTACGTGCACGCTCGGACACACACTTCATAGCCCCCCTCCCCGCTCGTAATGCCTCTCCTTTTGGACTGGTACCATTTGTTCCACTGGTGTCGGCATGGTGGAGGTGCTGGTCCGGACTTGTTTCGGAACAAAGACACGGACGTGCTTCAGCGCTGTGTGGACAAAAGTGTCATTGCACCTGGTGTCCAGCTGTCGTTAATTACTTGCGAGAGGAGCAATTGCGTTAAATCAATCGCAGCCCCGCTAAACGGGGGCGCTGTGAGTCTTGGCTTTTGGATTATTTTAGAATAGACTAGAATAGAAAGTACTTTATTGATCCCTGGGGGAAATTTAGAGTCCTTCTGTTTATACCTAATATGAAATGTATTGTTTATCCTGAAGAACTTGGCGAGGAGCGATCGCAATTCAGTCTGTCTTTCTATGAGCATTCATGCCGTGTCCCGGACCACCTTCTTCAATTTAAGTGTAGCCAACTTGAGCTCGGATTAAAGCTCTCGCACGAGACTAAGGTGCAGGACTTTAGGTAAGACTGTCCCAGTATTTGTATTGCATCCCAAAGACATGCTGGACTTCTGAAACCTGAATGCACTTGTCCATTATGTCTTGCTAAGATGGGGACTTAAAGGGAGCTAAAAGGTGTAGAACCCTATATTGATGGATGGATGGATGAATTGATTGATTGATTGATTGATTGATTGATTGATTGATTGGTTGATTGATTGATTGATTGATTGATTGATTGATTGATTGATTGATTGATTGATTGATTGATTGAGCGGTGTCTCCACATACATTGGCTCCAGCTAAAAGGTTGAAGAACTGCTGACTTGCACTAAAGTAAACAAGCAATATACCAGATTACATAAACATTGGAAAAAAAACTAAACATATACCAAATCCAAGGGAGTCCAAATGTTTGCCACTGAGAGCCGCAAGCTGAAAAATGAAAACATCCAGGGCCCATTTTGATATTTTACCTTTTCAAAACCAATATATAGATGGATTTTTTCGGGTTCTTGTTTTTTTTTTTACTTTTACTGCTCTCATCAAATTTGGTCCCCAAAAAATTAAGTCATATATATATATATATATATATATAAATTAAAAAAAAATTACTTCAGATCTGTTAGATCTGTCTGATATAAAGTTATTTTTATGAATTATGCTATTTTTGTTAAAAAAAAAAAATGTTTTGTATGGCAAAAACACAAAATATGCAACGATTTTCCCTAAAGTAATTGGAGCCTTGATAAAAATGGATCAAGTCATAACATCATTGATTTAGATACATTATTATGTTTCGAACAATGCCAGGTTTTAAAGAAAATCCCACAAAAATGTGTTATTTTTCACTTGTTGTGTTATTTTTCATTTCTAGATCAACTTCTGGCCTATCCATCCATTAAAAGTTTATTATTATTTATTTATTCATCTATTTTTTATGTTTTTATATATTGATTTGTTTTATGTCATTCTTGTTATAGAAAACTTTTTATGGCATTTTCAAAACATGCAATATTTTCCCTGAAAAAAATAATTTAAAGTGATATATTTATTGTGAATTATTTGGAGCCTTGAATAGGTCAATAATTCATAACAACATTGATTTTGATTTACAAAAACGAACAATAAAATTCTGCTGTCAAAATAAGTTAAACATTATTTTTTATTTTTGGCTTTCAACACCTACTGTAAATCTCGAGATCAACTTCAGGTCTATCCATCCATTACAAATGTAATAGTATTTATTTATTTATTTTTAAATGTTTTTGTACATTTACTTATTTTACGCCCTTATTGTAGTAGAAAACTATTTTTATGGCAAAAAATATTTGAAAGTGGAATATTTCATGTGAATTATGTGGAGCCTTGAATAGGTCAATAATTCATAACATTGATTTTGATGCAGTATTATATTTTCATCAAATTTAAAGAAAAAAACAGACTGCATGGCAACTTTGTGTTATTAGTCAAGATTGCCACTTTTCCTAGTTACATTTTTACATATATACATTTATGTGTGTGTGCGTGCGTGCATGCGTCTGTGTGTGTGTTTGTGTGTGTGTGTGTGTCTGTGTGTGTGTGTGTGTGTGTGTGTGTGTGTGTGTGTGTGTGTGTGTGTGTGTGTGTGTGTGTGTGTGTGTGTGTGTGTGTGTGTGTGTGTGTGTGTGTGTGTGTGTACATATGTATATTATATATATGTATACATGTGTGTATATATGTATGTGTATACTCACATCAATATGTATGTACTGTATGTGTATATGCATGCATGTACATGTATATATCTATGTATATATACATATATATGTGTGTGTGTGTGTGTGTGCGTGTACGTATATATATATGTATATATATGTATGTATATATATATATACATATATATATTTATATATATATATATATATGTATATATATATATATATATATAGATAGATAGATAGATGGATAAATATGTGTGTATATGTATATATATGTATGTATATAAGGGATAAGCGGTATATATATATATATATATATATATATATATATATATATATATATATATATATATATATATATATATATATATATATATGTATCGTACAGATAGAATTTGCTTGGTATCAATAAAAGTACAGAATTTGCTATTCATCCCAAGTATTTCTATCCTTATGAGAGCCAGCACCAGGATCCTGGACTTCCTTCACACCTGAGGACTACAATGTGGCCTCTTCATCCTCCCTTATGATGTACATTCATTTCATTTTCAGTGAGCCCCCCTGCCCCCCTTCTCTGGCGGAACAGTTCAAGGGGTCGCCAGATATTTGGGTACACAGCCACGGCGTGAGGAGGTGTTCGGGAGCAGATGGCGTCCTTCGCCCTGTCGTGTCCTTTTGCTGGCGTCCCCGTGGAATTGGAGCGGCCCGTAGGCATTCCTTTAGAGGCGGCGGACACATAAGTGAGTTATGCAGTTGGTCGCCATCTGGGCCCAGAGCGAGCGCCTGGCCTGCAGCTGACAAGTGAGCGTGCGCTATAGCAGTAGTATTTGGGGAGGGGCGGGGCGTGTTTCCATGGCGATACGTCTACTCCTGGCGAGGGGGCTTGGCGCTGTGTCGTCATTGACTTTACGTTTTCTTTTCCCTTGTCCCGGCAGGCCATTGTCGACAAATTTGGTTCCATTCTTGTGCAGCTGACGGTGTCTTCATGGAACATAGCATCTGTTGTGGAACAAGGGGAGGGGGGCCAAAGAACGATGGCAGAGGACCATGTTAGCTTTGCCAATTTCCCCTTTTCCCATCGTTCGGGGGCTTTGTACGGTGTTGTGGGGGTGGGAGGGGGGGAGGGTGCACCCACCGGCCTTCCTGCCAATTCCAATCCACGCTTGGCTTGCTGCGTTTCTGCCTGTTGTTATCGACGTTGACGTCCTCTCATTCAGCCATTGTGTGCCAATGTGTACAGTTTACAGTGGTGTTTCTTAAAGGGGAACATTATCACAATTTAAAAAGGGTTAAAAACAATAAAAATCAGTTCCCTGTGGCTTGTATTTTTGAATTTTTTTTCCAAATTTTACCGGTCTCCAAATATCCCTAAAAAAGCTTTAAAGTGCTTGATTTTCGCTATTTGCGATGCGACTATCCATTTCCCTGTGACGTCATACAGTGCTGCCAATTTAAACAAACAATTGCGAATACCACAGCAAGATATAGCGACATTAGCTCGGATTCAGACTCGGATTTCAGCGGCTTAAGCGATTCAACAGATTACGCATGTATTGAAACGGATGGTTGGAGTATGAAACTATTGAAGAAGAAACTGAAGCTATTGAGCGAATAGCTATTGACGCTATTCATAGCCATAGCATGGCCGAATAGCTGCGTTAGCATCGCCGGTAAAATGTGCGGACAAAACGATCAGGACTTTTGCATCTTGTGACAATGGAGCAGCTTAAATCCGTCGATTGGTAAGTGTTTTTTTCGCATTGAATGCGGGTGGAAGGAAACGTAATATAGTTGCAAATGCATCTGCAGGTTATCTATACATCTCTGTGCCATGTCTGCTTTAGCACCACCGGTAAATAGCATATTAGCATCGATTAGCATAGCATGTTAGCATCGATTTGCTGGCAGTCACGCCGCGACCAAATATGTCGGATTAGCACATAAGTCAACATCAACAAAACTCACCTTTGTGATTTAGTTGACTTTATCGTTGCAAATGCATCTGAAAGTTATCCATACATCTCTGTGCCATGTTTGTCATCGCCGCTAAAATGTGGAGACACTCCCGCACATTCAATGGGGGTCTGGCGGCAGACACTTTCGCATCTTCGGGCCAGTGGTGCCACTTGAATCCCTCCCTGTTAGTGTTGTTACACCCTCCGACAACACACCGACGAGGCATGATGTCTCCAAGGTTCCAAAAAATAGTCGAAAAAACGGAAAATAACAGAGCTGAGACCTGGTGTTTACAATGTGTTGAAAATGAAAATGGCGGCTGTATTACCTCGGTGACGTCACGTTCTGATGTCATCGCCTCCAGAGCGATAAACAGAAAGGCGTTTAATTCGCCAAAATTCACCCATTTAGAGTTGGGAAATCGGTTTGAAAATATATGGTCTTTTTTCTGCACCATCAAGGTATATATTGACGCTTACATAGGTCTGGTGACAATGTTCCCCTTTAACCATCTAGGGGTGTCAAACTTACGGCCCGAGGACCGGATCAGGCCCGGGAACAGGTTTTATCCTACACAAATTTTAATTAGTTTCACATTTAATTTTTTATTTTTATTTATTGAATGTATGTATACATAAATATACAGCTTAAACAACGCCCTCCTGTCTGTGCCATCTTCTCCTTTCCCTGTACACATAACAGTTATTTAAGAAGCATATTTATCAGGGGTCTCAAACTCAATTTACCTGGGGGCCACCTGACGCAGAGTCTGGGTGAGGCTGGGCCGCGAGAAAAGATTTCTTTAAAAAAAACGTTGCATACTCCTCAGCATGTCTGGTTGTATATGACGTTTCAAATTGTATCCCTTGTGCACCTCCACTTTCTCCGTTGCAAATAAGACACGTCGGGGTGCCCCTGTGCTCAACAAAGAAATATTGCATCCCCCACTTTTCCTGGAATTGTCTTTGCACATCACTAACCCTTCTCTTCACTGCAGGCTTTGAAAAAGACATGTTTGGGGTTGTGGAATATATTTGTATTTAGCCGACGCAAGGAGAATCATTTTATTTCCGCAATGTGTGTCGTTCCGCGTTTCCTCCCTACAGCAACACGGCGGTCGGCTAATAATAGCCGTGGAAAGTACCAGGATAGCGAGCGCAAAAAAGTGACGGCTCCCGGAGTGTTATCCGGCGTCATATAGGAATATATGTTCTGTTCATCGTGTGAGGCAATGCAAGTTAAACAATAAAGAAAAAAAAAACAACGGTTTGAATTGGTCCAAGTTATCGGGGACTGTTATTACTGACGGACAAGTGCCGCGGTGTGACTGCAGCCAGGCACGTAAGAAAACCATCGACTCAATGGCAAAGTCTCTGTCGCTTTCACTCATTTGCCGCTTTTCCACTAATGCAGGGGTAGGCAACCCAGAACGTTGAAAGAGCCATTTTGGAGCCAAATAACACAACGCTGTCAAGCACCATTCATATAAAATTTGCGGACCGCACTAACATTAAACTTTCATATTAAGGTGGGGGCCGCAAAATAACGTCTCGTGGACCGCAATTCGCATGTTTAAGACCCCTGATATTTAGTATCATTTGTTGTTCATTTAGTTAGCGCAACGTCAGCACCTAATTTATCCATCCATCCATTTCCTACCGCTTATTCCTTTTGGGGTCGCTGGTGCCTATCTCAGCTATCTTGTTTTCATGTCTCGTGCCTGCTAGGATGTAACTTGACCGGTATGTTTATTTGTTTGTTTTAGAAATCAAGACTCCTTTTGATGTTTTTTTTTTTAGTATTTTGCCAGCTGTTGTGTAATCAGCGCATACATGATGTCATTTCCACTTTTCAC
>NC_084613.1:21758144-21800644 GCF_033978795.1 Nerophis ophidion
TGTTGTATTTGAGGACCTAGTCCGGGGGAAAAAAAAGCTACGTAAAGATCCTCCGTATAACAGAAGAGCGCTGCCATTTTTAAGAATCTCCTGCAAAAACGCTAGTCAAAAATCAGTGTTCAGCTATTTTAAGCACATGTAGCAAAAACGCTAGTTAAAGATCTTCTATAAAAAAAAGTCCACTCTGCTGTTTTCAAGGACTTACTGCAAAAACCCTCGTCAAAGATCTCTATACAACAAAAAAGCAAAAGCAATGCTGTATTTGATGACCTATACTGGGGGGAAAAGGCTAGTCAAAGATTCTCAATTTGACAGGCGTTCTGTAGTACTTGAGGACCTATTCTGTTGAAAAAATAAAAATTAATAAAAAACCCTAGCGAAAGTTTGTCTGTATAACAGGAGTCATTTGCTATGTTTAAGAATATCCTGCAAAAACGCTAGTCAAAGATCCTCTATGTAACAAGCCTGCTCTGCTGTTCACAAGGACTGAATGCAAAGACCTTTGTCTACGATCCTCTATACGACAAAAAAATCAAGTCAAAGATCTTCTCTATGACAGGAGTGTTCAGCTATTTTAAGCAACACAGAGCAAAAATGCTAGTCAAACATCGTCTATATAAAAAGCCCACTCTGCTGTTTTCAAGGACTTAATGCAAAAACGCTCGTCAAAGATCCTCTAAACGACAAAAAAGCAAGAGCATTGCTGTATTTGAGAACCCATACTGGGGGAAAACGCTCGTCAAATATCTTCTACATGACAGGTAATCTCTGTTGTATTTGAGGACCTATTCTGTAAAAAAAAATAATTGCTAGGTAAAGATCTTCTGTATAGTCGGAGCTCAATGCTATTTTTAAGAGTCTCCTGCAAAAACGCTAGTCAAAGATCCTCTATAACAAATGTGCTGTGCTGTTTTCGAGGACTTACTGCAAAAACCTTCGTGAACGATCCTCCATACGACAAAAAATCAAGTCTAAGATCTTCTCTATGACAGCAGTGTTCAGCTATTTTAAGCGACATACAGCAAAAACACTAGTCAAAGATAGTCTATATAACAAGTGCGCTCTGCTGTTTTCAAGGACTTAATGTAAAAAAAGCTTGTCTAAGATCCTATAAACGACAATAATGCAAGAGCACTGCTGTATTTTGATGACCGATATTGTGGAAAAAATGCTAGTCAAATATCCACAATATAGTCAAAGATCCTTTATATGACAAGGGCGCTCTTCTGTCTTTCGCACTTTTCTACAACAAATGTCTCCTACAAAAACACTAGTCAAATATCAGTGTTCAGCTATTTTAACAAAAAGCAGCAAAAACGCTAGTCAACGATCTTCTATAAAACAAGTCCGCTCTGCTGTTTTCAAGGACTTACTGCAAAAACCATTGTCAAGGATCCTCTACACAGCAAAGAAGCAAGAGCACTGCTGTATTTGATTACCTATACTGGGGGGGAAAGGCAAGTCAAAGATCCTCGATTTGACAGGCTTTCTCTGTTGTATTTGAGGACCTATTCTGTTGAGAAAAAAAAATCTAGCTAAAGATCCTCTGTATCTATATTAAGTCAAAGATCTTCTCTATGACAGGAGTGTTCAGCTATTTTAAGCGACATACAGCAAAAACGCTAATCAAAGATTGTCTATATAACAAGTCCACTCTGCTGTTTTCAAGGACTTAATGAAGCGCTCGTCAAAGATCCTTTAAAAGACAAAAAAAGCAAGAGCACTGCTGTATTTGATGACCGATATTGTGCTAATCAAAGCTCCTCAATATGACAGGCTTTCTCTGTTGTATTTGAGGACCTAGTCTGTAAAAAAAAAAAACGCTAGGTAAAGATCCTCTGTATAGCAGGAGAGCTCTGCCATTTTTAAGAATTTCCTGCAAAAATGCTAGTCAAATATCCTCTATATCAGTGAGATACAGCCTGGTGTGCCGTGGGCGTGGGATATGATCTAATTTCAACTATTTGGGTTAAAAAAAATTTTTGCAAACCAGTAATTATGAAAATTATTTGTTATTGTTGAGTGCCGGTGCTGTCTAGAGCTCGGCAGAGTAACCGTGTAATACTCTTCCATATCAGTAGGTGGCAGCAGGTAACTAAAGTCGGAAACAGCAAGAGGTAGGGTGCAGGTAAAAAGGTGCTTAAACCAAAAGATAAACAAAAGGTGAGTGCCCCTAAGAAAAGGCATTGAAGCTTAGGGAAGGCTATGCAGAACAAAAATAAAACTGAACTGGCTACAAAGTAAACACAAACAGAATGCTGGAAGACAGCAAAGACTTACTGTGGAGCAAAGACAATGTACATCCGAACATGACATGACCATCAATAATGTCCCCACAAAGAGGGATAAAAACCCATCCATCCATCCATTTTCTACCGCTTATTCCCTTTTAGGGGTCGCGGGGGGCGCTGGTGCCTATCTCAGCTACAATCGGGCGGAAGGCGGAGTACACCCTGGACAAGTCGCCACTCATTGCAAGGCCAACACAGATAGACAGACAACATTCACACTCACATTCACATCCATCCATCCATCCATCCATCAATTTTCTACCGCTTATTCCCTTTTGGGGTCGCGGGGGGCGCTGGTGCCTATCTCAGCTACAATCGGGCAGAAGGCGGGGTACACCCTGGACAAGTCGCCACCTCATCGCAGGGCCAACACAGATAGACAGACAACATTCACACTCACATTCAAACACTAAGGCCAATTTAGTGTTGCCAATCAACCTATCCCCAGGTGCATGTTTTTGGAAGTGGGAGGAAGCCGGAGTACCCGGAGGGAACCCACGCATTCACGGGGAGAACATGCAAACTCCACACAGAAAGATTCCGAGCCTGGATTTGAACACAGGACTGCAGGAACTTCGTATTGTGAGGCAGACGCACTAACCCCTCTGCCACCGACAGAGGGGTTAGTGCCAGTTGTCTGAAAAATATTTCAGACAACTGAAATATTTTTGATTGCTAAAACAAAGTTTATGTGGGAAATATCGCTCGAAGGAAGTCATAAAACTGCTACAGGAAAATACTAACAAAACAGTAAAAGCCACCAAACAAGGAGTAAAAGACTACACACAGGAAAAGAGCAAAAAAGTGCAAATAAGTCAGGGTGTGATGTGACAGGTGGTGACAGTACACCTACTTTGAGACAAGAGCTATAGTCATGCATGCTTGCTTATGCTTTAAAGTCATATCCAAAACTTGTGACAACTTTTTACTGTCAACTGAGTTTAGTTTTTGAATGATTTGTGCTGGTGGTGTGCCTCTGCATTTTTTCAATGAAAAAAAAAAAGTGCCTTGGCTCAAAATAGGTTGAAAAACACTGCTCTATATGACACGGGTGTTCAGCTATTTTAAGCAATGTACAGCAAAAACACTAGTCAAAGATCCTCTATATCAGTGATTTTCAACCACTGTGTCGCGACACACTTGTGGGCCCTGAGATATTGTCTGGTGTGCCATGGGAAATTATACCTCTTTCACCTAATTGGTCAAAAAAATATTTTTTCCAAGTCAATAATCATAATAATGTGCCGTTGTCTAGTACCTGCGCAGTGTAGAGCTTGGCAATTCCAATATGCAGAGCACAGCGCTCCCGTCCAAAGGCAAAACCCAGTAACTCAATGTTGGTCAAAACTGAGCTGATAATAATTTTGGAGTTCCTAGGTGATATACTATACATTAGTGTATGCGATATTGTAATTTGTTCCGTAAGTAAGCTGTTACGCGCATGGCAGGACCTAGCAACTACCACATAACCGCGTAGATACAACAGAAAAACCTAGTATCTCAAGGGACCAATCGGAGCTTCTTTGTCAGTCGCCTTATTGTCTTTAATGAGACATTTGCATGAATGGGGGCCGACGGTCAACCTGATTATGTGATATTATGGCACGAGGGGATATTTGGAAGATTGGCCCAGGACGTTGCAAGCACCTTCATTAAATGTATTGTTCTTGATTCTTCCCCTTGCATACTCTTTTGGGCAGATAACTGTGGAGGTCAAAATAAAAACTGGACGCTGTACACGGCTCTTGCCCAATGTGCAAACGCAGAATGGGGCCCACCCGAGATTCTGATAAAATATCTGGAGAAAGGGCACACGTTCATGAGAGCAGATTCAATCCATGGCTCAATCGGCAAGAAAATGAAAGCTCAAGAAAACATCTATACGTTTGAGGACTTTGTAGATCTTTGTAAGACAGCATCAAGATAGATTGGTTTTCCTTTGTTTTCTCAAAATCAGCTAGAAGTGAGTTAATAGGTTTTGCCTTTGGACGGGAGAGCGGGAGACAGCGTGCAGGTAAAAAGGTATGTAACACTTAAACCAAAAATTAATACAAAAGGCAAATCCCGCTAGGAAAAGGGATGGCTATGTAAAGCAAAAGTAGAATTGAACTGGCTACAAAGTCAACAAAAACAGAATGCTGGACGACAGCAAAAACTTACAGCGTGTGGAGCAATGTCCCCACAAAGAAAGATAGCGTAGGCACAACTTATATAGTCTTGATTGCGAAAACAAAGGCAACAGAATTCAAAGGAAGGCGTGATGCTGCTACAGGAGAACACCAACAAAACAGGAAAAGTCACCAAAATAACAGCACAAGACAGGAACTAAAGCACTACACACAGGAAACAACAACAAAGAGTTTCATTTTTTTAACCTCCATGTTTTTTTATGAAAAAAATGTACCCTGGCTCAAAAAAAATATGACAAGAACGCTCTTCTGTTTTTCGCACTTTTCTACAACAAATACATGAAACTTGCAGGATGCTGATATCGCATAGCAGATGACAAGCAGGATCCGAGATATCAGCGCTAGGACAACAAGATGCTGACGACCGCTAGCAGGAGTTGTGCTGCCGATGAATGACAGCTCTTTGTGCCTCATCTCATAAAGGCGAGCAAATGTGAGGCGTGAATAGCATTAGTGCGAGTCAGTGCACCCATAGCGGTGTGGCCAGGCCTGAAAGTGCGGCCTGCAAGCCTCCACCCCTACTTTTATGAGCCCGGATGATTGAGGGAGGAGGAATATAGCGAGGAGGAGTCGCATGGCGATGGATGGACGGACGAGATAAAACACAGGCAGCAGCCGCCTAACAGAGGCCTGGCATCCCTGGCAAAGGCGGCCGTGAAGGGAAACAGGTTGGCCTCAGGCGGGCTGAAAGGGCCGCCGACAAAAGGCGGCGGGGGGAAGAATGGAGGCGGAGCACGGTGGCTGTCAGGACTGGCGCTGAGCTGGAGTTAGATCTCATTTCTCAAGTGTCATGGCGCTATCTGTCTCCTCCTCTGTCCTCTCGCTACCATTATCCACACAAAGAGCGAGACCTCTTTTCCTGCAGAGATGCGTATGGAGGGCCGCTAGAAAAGCCTTCTGTGGCCCACAAATCTCAGGCAAGAGGGAAAATATTCCTCATCTTTTGAATGTAACGGTAGCTGTGATCATTTGTCTGGGCGTGCCCCCTCCTGGGAAACTGGGAAAACATGTTGCTTCATCCGCTCATGCTCACATACTTCGATAAGACGACGCTAGTGTGAGAGCCTGGTGCAGGAGTCAAAGTATGTTTCCTCTAAGAGGGTGGGACATGCCCAGACGCGTTAAATCAAGCGGACTATTCAGCTTGTCGTTTAGAAACTGACTTCATCAGTTCATGCCCACAGACTTGGATTAGACAGTTCTCGTGTGAGAGTCTGGTGCCGAAGTCAAACTATTTATCCTCTAAGAGAGGACGTGCCCAGATGCTCTAAATCGAGTGGACTGTTGACATTGTGGCAGAAAAAAATGGAACCTCTCTTTCAAGCAGACTTCACAAACTTGGATAAGACGCTTCTAGTGTGAGAGCCTGGTGCAGAAGTCAAAGTATTTATCCTCTAAGAGGATAGGACATGCCTAGACGCGTTAAATCAAGCGGACTGTTCAGCTTGTCGTTTAGAAGCTGACTTCATCAGTTCATGCCCACAGACTTAGATAAGACAGTTCTAGCGTGAGAGTCTGGTGACAGAGTCAAACTATTAATACTCTAAGAGGGGACGTGTCCAGACGCTTTAAATCTAGTGGACTGTTTGAAATTGTAGCAGAAAAAAAATTCACCTCTCTTTCAAGCAGACTTCACAAACTCGGATAAGACACTTCTAGTGTGAGAGCCTGGTGCAGAAGTCAAAGTATTTATCTTCTAAGAGGGGGGAACATGCCCAGACGCATTGAATCAAGCGGACTGTTCAGCTTGTCGTTTAGAAGCTGACTTCATCAGTTCATGCCCACAGACTTAGATAAGACAGTTCTAGCGTGACAGTCTGGTGCCGGAGTCAAACTATTAATACTCGAACAGGGGACGTGCCAAGACGCTTTAAATCTGTGGACTGTTGACATTGTAGCAAAAAAAAAAATGTAACCTCTCTTTCAAGCAGACTTCACAAACTTGGATAAGACACTTCTAGTGTGAGAGCCTTGTGCAGGAGTCAAAGTATTTATCTTCTAAGAAGAGGGGACATGCCCAGACGCGTTAAATCAAGCGGACTGTTCAGCTTGTCATTTAGAATCTCACTTCATCAGTTCATGCCCACAGACTTGGATAAGACAGTTCTAGTGTGAGAGTCTGGTGCCGGAGTCAAACTATTTATCCTCTAAGAGAGGACGTGCCCAGATGCGTTAAATCAAGCGGACTGTTCAGCTTGTCGTTTAGAAGCTGACTTCATCAGTTCATGCCCACAGACTTAGATAAGACAGTCCTAGCGTGAGAGTTTGGTGACGGAGTCAAACTATTTATCCTCTAAGAGAGGACGTGCCCAGACGCGTTAAATCAAGCGGACTGTTCAGCTTGTCGTTTAGAAGCTGACTTCATCAGTTCATGCCCACAGACTTAGATAAGACAGTTCTAGCGTGAGAGTTTGGTGACGGAGTCAAACTATTAATACTCTAACAGGGGACGTGCCAAGACGCTTTAAATCTGTGGACTGTTGACATTGGAGCAAAAAAAAAAAATTTAACATCTCTTTCAAGCAGACTTCACAAACTTGGATAAGATAGTTCTAGTGTGAGAGCCTGGTGCAGGAGTCAAAGTATGTATCTTCTAAGAAGAGGGGACATGCCCAGGCGCGTTAAATCAAGCGGACTGTTCAGCTTGTCGTTTAGAATCTCACTTCATCAGTTCATGCCCACAGACTTGGATAAGACAGTTGTCGTGTGAGAGTCTGGTGCCGGAGTCAAACTATTTATCCTCTAAGAGAGGACGTGCCCAGACGCTCTAAATCGAGTGGACTTTTGACATTGTAGCAGAAAAAAATTTCACCTCTCTTTCAAGCAGACTTCACAATCTTGGATAGGACAGTTCTAGTGTGAGAGCCTGGTGCAGAAGTCAAAGTATTTATCCTCTAAGAGGGTGGGACATGCCCAGACGCGTTAAATCAAGCGGACTATTCAGCTTGTTGTTTAGAATCTGACTTCATCAGATAATGCCCACAGACTTAGATAAGACAGTTCTAGCGTGAGAGTCTGTTGCCGGAGTCAAACTATTTATACCCTAAGAGGGGACGTGCCCAGACGCTTTAAATCTAGTGGACTCTTTGAAATTGTAGCAGAAAAAAAATTCACCTCTCTTTCAAGCAGACTTCACAAACTTGGATAAGACACTTCTAGTGTGATAGCCTGGTGCAGGAGTCAAAGTATTTATCCTCTAAGAGGGGGGGACATGCCTTGACGCGGTAAATCAAGTGGACTGTTCAGCTTGTCGTTTAGAAGCTGACTTCATCAGTTCATGCCCACAGACTTGGATAAGACAGTTCTAGTGTGAGAGTCTGGTGCCCGTGTCAAACTATTTATCCTCTAAGAGAGGACGTGCCCAGACGCTCTAAATCGAGTGGACTGTTGACATTGTAGCAGAAAAAAATGTAGCCTCTCTTTCAAGCAAACTTCACAATCTTGGATAAGACAGTTCTAGTGTGAGAGCCTGGTGCCGGAGTCAAAGTATGTATCTTCTAAGAGGATGGGACATGCCCGGACGCGTTAAATCAAGCGGACTGTTCAGCTTGTCATTTAGAAGCTGACTTCATCAGTTCATGCCCACAGACTTGTATAAGACAGTTCTAGCGTGAGTCTGGTGCCGGAGTCAAACTATTTATACTCTAAGAGGGGACGTGCCAAGATGCTTTGAATCTAGTGGACTGTTGAAATTGTAGCAGAAAAAAATTTCACTTCTCTTTCAAGCAGACTTCACAAACTTGGATAAGACACTTCTAGTGTGATAGCCTGGTGCAGAAGTCAAAGTATTTATACTCTAAAAGGGGACATGCTCAGATGCCTTATATCAAGTGGACTGTTCGGATTGTCGCATCGAAGCAGACTTCATCAGTTCATGCCCACAGACTTAGATAAGACAGTTCTAGCGTGAGAGTCTGGTGCCGGAGTCAAACTATTTATCCTTTAAGAGGGGACATGCCCAGACGTTTTAGATCTTGTGGACTGCTGAGATTGTAGCAGAAAAATTCACCTCTCATCCAAGCCAACTTCAACAGTCCATGCTCACAGACTTAGTTAACACAGCTCCAATGTGAGATCTTGGTGCCAGTGTCCAAATATTTACGGTCTAAAAGGAAACATGCCCAGACGCATTAAATCAAGTGGAGAGTTAAGATTGTCGTAAAAAATATTTAGCTTCTAATCTAAGCAGACTTCATCAGTTCATCCCCACAGATTTAGATAAGACAGCGCTAGTGTGAGAGTCTGGTGCCGGAGTCAAACTATTTATTCTTTAAGAGGGGACATGCCCAGATGCAATAAATCAAGTTGACTGTTCAGATTGCCGTAGAAAACATTTAGCTTCTCATCCAAGCAGACTTAGTCAGTTCATGCTCATATACTTAGATAAGACAGCGCTAGTGTGAGAGTCTGGTGCCAGATCAAACTATTTATCCTGTGAGAGGGGACGTGCCAAGACGCTTTAAATCTAGTGGACTGTTGAAATTGTAGCAGAAAAAATGTCACCTCTCTTTCAAGCAGACTTCACAAACTTGGATTATACATTTCTAGTCCGAGATTCTGGTGCAGAAGTCAAAGTATTTATCCTCTAAGAGGGGACATGTCCAGACGCATTAAATCAAGTGGACTGTTCAGATTGTCGCATCGAAGCAGACTTCATCGTTTCATGCCCACAGACTTAGATAAGACAGTTCTAGCGTGAGAGTCTGGTGCCGGAGTCAAACTATTTGTCCTTTAAGAGGGGACATGCCCAGACGCTTTAAATCTAGTGGACTGTTGAGATTGAAGCAGAAAAAATGTCACCTCTCTTTTAATCAGACTTCAACAGTTCATTCACACAGACTTAGATAATACAGCTCCAATTTGACAACCTGGTGCCGGAGTCAGAATATTTACCGTCTCAAAGCAGACATGCCCAGACGCATTAAATCAAGTGGAGAGTTAAGATTGTTGTAAAAAAAAAAAACATTTAGCTTTTCATTCAAGCAGACTTCATCAGTTCATGCTCACAGACTTGGATACACGCTAGTGTAAGAGCCTAGTGCAGGAGTCAAAGTATTCATCCTCTAAGAGGGGACATGCCCAGGTGCATTAAATCAAGTGGAAAGTTAAAATTGTTGTAGAAAACATTTTGCCTCTCATCCAAGCCGACTTCATCAGTTCATGCTCAAAGACTTGGATAAGACAGTTTTTGTGTGAGAGCTTGGTTTAGGAGTCAAAGTAGACATCCTCTAAGAGGGGACATGCCCAGACGCATTAAATCAAATGGACTGTTCAGACGGTTCCTCTCACCTAAGCCGACATGTTCCAGAAAAAAAAAATACTTGCGTTTTTCAGAGGCAGTATAATACGTTTTTTATTCATTAGTACAGTGATATTTTATTAGTACCAGTATACCACACAAGCCTAGTTGTGACGGTCCACTGCCTCACTGCAGAGCACGCATGTTAACTAAAAAGTGTTTCTGTTGTCTGGATCGTGATTCTATATTGCACAAAAGGTGGTTCAGATTAGTTATGCTCGTTCAACAACATCGCACACATGTTTGAAAGCATCGTAACATGTGGAGGAAAATTAGTGTTTCCATGGCCACAGCCAGTACTGCACGCAAAAACCTCATTTAAATACGGCCGTCTTCACCAGTTATCTATTGTACACGCATTTCTAAGGCTATTGGTGTTTGACTTAAAGTGTACAATCCATCCCCCGATGGATCAATATATTGATCAGGAGGCGTGTCCGGGGTGTGTGTTCCTATGTTTCCCCCCTGAAGGCGTCGGACCGTCTCACGGCACATCGGCCTGGACGGGTGTCTCATCTGTGGGAATGCAAGGCCCACATTGTTGTCCCTCCATATGTTGACGCTGGCGTATTGACGTGCAGTGTTGCGTGTGAGTGAGCTGGGCGGCAGGGTCAGCTTTGGAGTAAGAAGGAAAAGGCACCAGGAGACAGCTGGGGTGTTTTCAGATGTTCTTGAAGAGGCGGCTGACGTGTCACGCAAGTTTATATCATTGGAGTCTTTGAAAGGACGCTTTCTCCATACCGTAAGGTCAGTCAGTGGACATGATAACATATTTCCATCCATCCATTTTCCTGTGCTTATCCGAGGTCGGGTCGCGGGGGCAGAAGCCTAAGCAGAGAAGCCCAGACTTCCCTCTCCCCAGCCACTTCGTCTCGCTCCTCCCGGGGAATCCCGAGGCGTTCCCAGGCTAGCCAGCAGATATAGTCTTTAAATGGGAAGAAAAAAGAACAGCATTTTTTTTTTTAAATTGCCAACATTAACGCATCAATTGAATTTGTCTTAATCATTAAGCAGCTGTTAAATGAAATGTCTAATATTAGTTTGTTGACACAAACATGTAAGACGGGCGATTCTCTGTCAGTCGTCTGTCTTCCAGCGTAATCACCTCCTTTCTCACAGCCGTGTGCGTAACTGTGCCAGTGTGCAGGTACTTTTAAGACGCACAAAATTACAACAAAGTATAGCGCCTGCAGAGCAGTTTCAGCCTTGATAGATCACACTGAGTGCGGAATTCCCATAAAAATTAATTGGTTGAAATCCAAAAAATATGTTAACTTTAGAAATATGAGTACATCGTTTGGCAAGCCTCTGGATCGATTTGTGCGGAGCTCTTGCTCCTCCGGGTTCTTCGGACCACCAATTACCGACATGCCAGGCTCTTCCAGGTTGACAACACTGTTTTATTTTTCAATAAGAGTGCAAAGTCTTTTCTCTCGAGTGAGCACACGAATGGTTTCTCTGCTCTCACTCTCGCTCGTGCTTTGACTCGTGTTCCACCATCAACCAGCTTTCCTCTTTCGTCCCGGCTGCTCCTTTAACAGAGCGACAGGTGATCAGACAAACACTCTAAGCTAGGTCATCTAGGCACCTGTCGCTGATCTCGAAGCCGATCCTGGCGCACTCCGCTTCGCTGCAGGTCCGCAGGCCACGACCCCCCACAAGCTTATTGATCGGTCGATATCTGGTTGGAAAGTCATAAATCGGTTTATTGGAGCTCTGTTGAAAAATACGTCCGCTCGAATCTTGAGAGACTTCTGAGTAATGTCCTCGAATGCAACAGCAACAGAGCAACACGGCAGGCGGCTTGAACATTTTTTACAAACAATGCACCCATGAATCTTAAATCTGCGGTGTGGCATAGTGTAGGCTTTTATAACGTTTGGAAAGCAGCGATAAAGTAGCGGCGGCATGACTAATCCGAGCACCCACCTGTCATGACGGCATGGAGACACTCAAGCGGGCAATGAAGGAGCTAAGGATGCTAATGCTAGCAGTGCTACCAACTAGCAGGACATCCATCCATTTTCTACCACTTGTCCCTTTTGGGGTCACAGGGGGTCCTGGAGCCT
This sequence comes from Nerophis ophidion, assembly GCF_033978795.1. Lineage (NCBI taxonomy): Eukaryota > Metazoa > Chordata > Actinopteri > Syngnathiformes > Syngnathidae > Nerophis > Nerophis ophidion. The sequence goes on from NC_084613.1 coordinate 21,769,993, forward strand.
ATCTCAGCTGCATTCGGGCCAAGGACACTGATTTAAAAGACTTCCATCCCCAACTTTGAGGTAACCATAGCATCCACTACACTGTTCATTGTGCTAAAGACGAAGACCCAGCTGCATATATTAGCGACCAAAAGAATGGCACTTTAAAAACGTATTTGAGCTTCTACACTGAAACTGTGGTTTAGTTTAGGTGGTGGCACTTAATTGTATCTAGCGCTTGTGTTACTGTGGTGTTAAAACACCTCTGCTTGATGCGGAGCTTGCTTTTCTCTGGATTTTATTAATGCTACCTGAGCAAAGAACAGTAAACACCCTGTATCTTTTCCAAAAGTGTGTTGTTTACATCTTCATTTCCTAAAGTGTATGGATTGCAATGCAATATCGTTGTTAGTACTACATTTTTCCCATAATTAATACAGGAACCACCTGTTTTGTCAGTGTCTATTTAAAAAATATCCACAGTGGTATCGCTCTGACATTTACTTTTTTTTCAACATGCAAAGATTCCATCGGCATCGAATCGTATCACATTAAATCGTAATGTTTTCAAAAGTATTGTTAGTACATCGTATCAAGATTCATTTCAGATTGCCATTTAAAGGGGAACTGCACTTTTTTCAAAATTTTGCCTATCCTTCACATTCATTATGAGAGACAAGATCACACATGTCTTTGATTTAGGATTTTAAAGACGATAAAAAAAAAGCCCTCTAAAACAACTTCAAAACCCTCCAACGTTTTATATACACACTGCAAGTCCATATATAATGTAGTAATAGACATGTTCATAACAGTATGTAAAATGTTCAATATTTAGCGTATTTTCATCATTTGAATGACTTCCTCCGCGCATAAATTTCTACTTCCATAACAGCCCACTTCCGAATTCTGGCATCAAATGCCTGTTCCTACTTCCGGAAACTAATGTGAGTCTGTGTTCTAATCATGGCAGACTTGGTAACAGACAACGAAGACAACTATTTTTGGACAAATTGGGATAGCAACCTTTTATTTTTTAATCTGAATATAGTGAGGATGAACTACTGCTTATAGAAGCGAACACGGAGGAAGGATGAGACGCATAATTGCCAACCCTCCCGATTTTCCTGGGAGACACCCGAATTACAGTGCCCCTCAAGAAAATCTCCCAGGGCAACCATTCTCCCGAATTTCTACTGATTTCAATATATACCGCGCAACAATATTGGGGGCGTGCCTCAAAGGCACTGTCTTTAGCGTCCTCTATAACCTGTCGTCATGTCCATTTTTCTTCCATACCAACACCATGCCAGTCCAGTCACATAATATATGCTGCTTTTACTCACGCATAAGTGCATGCAAGGCATACTTGATCAACAGCCATACAGGTCACACTGAGGGTGGCCGTATAAACAACTTTGACACTGTTACAAATATGTGCCACACTGTGAATCCACACCAAACAAGAATGTCAAACACATTTCGGGAGAACATCCGCACCGTAACACAACATAAACACAACAGAACACCATGCCAGTCCAGTCACATAATATATGCGGCTTTTACTCACTCATAAGTGCATGCAAGGCATACTTGATCAACAGCCATGCAGGTCACACTGAGAGTGGCCGTATAAACAACTTTAACACTGTTACAAATATGCGCCCCACTGTGAACCCACACCAAACAAGAATGACAAACACATTTCGGGAGAACATCCGCACCGTAACACAACATAAACACAACAGAACACATACCCAGAATCACTTGCAGCACTAACTCTTACGGGACGCTACAATGTACACCCCCACTACTATCAAACCCCGCCCCACTCCCCCATCTCCCGAATTTGGAGGTCTCAAGGTTGGCAGGTATCGTAAGACGCTGTAGCGGACGGAAGTGAAGTGAAGTGAATTATATTTATATAGCGTTTTTTCTCTAATGACTCAAAGCGCTTTACATAGTGAAACGCAATATCTAAGTTACATTCAAAGCAGTGTGGGTGGCACTGGGAGCAGGTGGGTAAAGTGTCTTGCCCAAGGACACAACGGCAGTGACTAGGATGGCTGAAGCAGGAATCGAACCTGCAACCCTCAAGTTGCTGACACGGCCACTCTACCAACCGAGCTATACCGCTAAAAACTTGGAATTTGAAGCCAAGCGATTTCAACATAAATGGAGTGCTTCCCTAAATAAACCATAAAAAATGGCCCCGGAGAGCTGGACCAAACAGATAACTGCCTATATGGTGATTTACTTTAATATCGAAACACACATCAGGGACACACAAAACAAGAAATGTGGGCTAATACTTCACAGGTACTGTAATATGATTGTTCATGTTTATCAGTCAGTACAGATTGGTGTCATATCACCTTGTTGTGCATTACAAACTCAAATGCGTTTTGAGCTGACGTAGAAGCTATCTTATCTCTTTCCGTAGGTAGCTTTTATGGTTAATACCGAAAAATCTAAATATTGGATACACAACTGTGTGTGTTTATTAGTCAAAAGCTGTGTTTGATGTGTTTTGCTCTACTTTCTGACGGATTCTTCTGAGAAAAAAAAAGCAGCCGTTTCGCTTTTAAGACCTTGCTGCAGTCGTTGTCAAACATTGTAAAGTAAGCTTTTGTCGCACGCAACGTTAAATCCGATCTCCTTGATGCGTGTGGAGAGCAAAGTGAAGGAGGAGGAGGAGGAGGGGGAGGGAAGCCGCTGATTAACACACACACCTCCTCCTCCTCCTAGCAGACGCAGCAAAGTGGAGATGCGACGGAGAGAAAGACGGAGACAGAGAAGAAGATCTTTGAAAAGCGGACACGAGTTCCCTGTCACGCCGCCCCCCGCCTGGACGGAGCCACCGCCGAACTCCTTTTGTTCCACACAGGCATGAATACAAGGTGGATGTTGTTACCACAAAAACAGTGCCGTGAATGACTTTTAATAATAATATTTCTGTATCATCTTTTGGTTTATTGTTGCATGTATATATATATATATTTATATATATATATATATATTAGTATGTATGTACTGTAAATGTGTATGTATATGTATATATGTATGTGTGTGTATATATGTATATACTGTATGTGTGTGTGTATGTATATACAGTATGTGTGCATATATGTATGTATATTTGTGTATATGAGTATATGTATGTATATACAGTATATGTTTATGTATGTATATATATGTGAGGAAAATATTTGTTGAAGCTTTAAAAATGTTAAAAAAAAGTTGTTCAACAGTCCGGGGTCTCCGCTGTCGTATTTTATGCTTCATAATGCGCCACACATTTTCGATGGGAGACAGGTCTGGACTGCAGGCGGGCCAGGAAATTACCCGCACTCTTTTTTCACGAAACCACGCTGTTGTAACATGTGCTGAATGTGGCTTGGGATTGTCTTGCTGAAATAAGCAGGGGCGTCCATGAAAAAGACGGCGCTTAGATGGCAGCATATATTGTTCCAAAACCTGTATGTACCTTTCAGCATTAATGGTGCCTTCACAGATGTGTAAGTTACCCATGCCTTGGGCACTAATGCACCCCCATACCATCACAGATGCTGGCTTTTGAACTTTGCGTCTAACAGTCTAGATGGTTCGCTTCCCCTTTGGTCCGGATGACACTGTCGAATATTTCCAAAAACAACTTGAAATGTGGACTCGTCAGACCACAGAACACTTTTCCAGTTTGCATCAGTCCATCTTAGATGATCTCGGGCCCAGAGAAGTCGGCGGCGTTGATAAATAGCTTTTGATTTGCATAGTAGAGTTTTAACTTGCACTTACAGATGTAGCGACCAACTGTATTTAGTGACAGTGGTTTTCTGAAGTGTTCCTGAGCCCATGTGGTGATATCCTTTAGAGATTGATGTCAGTTTTTGATACAATGCCGTCCAAGGGGATCAAAGGTCACAGTCATTCAATGTTGGTTTCCGGCCATGCCGCTTATGTGGAGTGATTTCTCCAGATTCTCTGCACCTTTGATGATATTATGGACCGTAGATGTTGAAATCCCTAAATTTCTTGTAATTGCACTTTGAGAAACGTTGTTCTTCAACTGTTTGGCTTTGCTCACGCAGTTGTAGACAAAAGGGTGTACCTCGCCCTATCCTTTCTTGTTTGAGACTGAGCGTTTTTTGGGAAGCTGTGTTTATACCCAATCATGGCACCCAACTGTTCCCAATTAGCCTGCACATCTGTGGGATGTTCCAAATAAATATTTAATGAGCATTCCTCAATTTTATCAGTATTTCTTTACACCTTTCCCAAACTCTTTGTCACGTGTTGCTGGCATCAAATTCTAAAGTTAATGATTATTTGCAAAAAAAATATGTTTTTTCAGTTTGAACATCAAATATGTTGTCTTTGTAGCATATTCAACTGAATATGGGTTGAAAATGATTTGCAAATCATTGTATTCCGTTTATATTAACAATAGAATACCATTTATATTTACATCTAACACAATTTCCCAACTCATATGGAAACAGGGTTTGTAAAATTTATGACTGTTGTTTTACAGTGCTTCACCGTCAATGGAAAAACGCTACCATTTTTGTTTTAATGATAATATTGGTCACAGGCTGAAATGGAGCTTTGTGACGTGAGCCCAAGGTGCAGCAGACCAATATTGTCTAATAAACAAAAGAATATGCTTAACTAGGAGAAGAAAAAGGAATAAAAGAAGGCGAGTGCAACTAATCCAGGCACAGGATGCGGAAATTCTTTTGCCATGAATAGGCCACCCCGAGCAATAGTTAAAGTAGAAACAAAGCAGTGAGAAGATGTGAAACGATCCGATGATTGAAATATCAGACTGCCAATCAGGCAGCAGGTGTAGATGGCATGAGGAAGTCAAACTTACAAACTAAAGGGAGAGGACAGAAATTAAAATACCACACAAACGGGGAAAAGCAACGCAAGTCCAAAACAGTCACAAGGGTGTGGCAGACTTCTGGCAACTGAGCTGCCAGTTTATTTTCACCCTAAAATCTACAGTTGGTGTTTTTACAGTTTTTTTATTCAGTGTCAAAATGTATGGTCTTTTTTCTTTTTTACAGTAAATTACTGTAGAGCGATTTTTTTCATATCACGGTAAAATTGTAGTTGGTATTTTCAAAGTTTATTACCTTAACTTCAAAAAAACTGTGCTGCTGTTACATTTCGGGTAAAATCCTGTTGACAGACCTGCCAGGGTTTTAATCGTAAAATTTTCAAACGTAGTTTTTACCCTGCATTACTGTAAATGGAAACACGATACCACTTTTATTTTTATGCTAAGATTCTGGCAACTGATCTACCTTAGGTGTTTTTATTGTACATTACTGTACATTACACTACCCTTAGTTTTGAGATGAAAATCTACTGTTGTTGTTTTTACAGTGTATTACTGTAAATTGAAATGCGGAACAACTGTTATTTTGCCAGAAAAATTCTACCAGGTGAGCTGCCATATTTTTTAATCAAATCTACGGACATGTCACACCAGGGGTCCCTAAACCTTTTGGGGGCGGCATTTGGTTAAAACAATATAGATACATATATACATCCATCCATTTCCTACCGCTTGTCCCTTATATATATATATATATATACATATGTATATATGTGAATTTTGGCGAATTAAACGCCTTTCTGTTTATCGCTCTTTTTGCGATGACGTCAGAACGTGACGTCTCCGAGGCAATACAGCCGCCATTTTCATTTTCAACACATTACAAACGCCGGGTCTCAGCTCTGTTATTTTCCGTTTTTTCAACGTTTTTTTGGATCTTTGGAGACATCATGCCTCGTCGGTGTGTTGTCGGAGGGTGTAACAACACTAACAGGGAGGGATTCAAGTTGCACCACTGGCCCGAAGATGCGAAAGTGTCTGCCGCCAGACCCCCATTGAATGTACCAGAGTGTCTCCACATTTTACCGGCCATGACAGACATGGCACAGAGATGTATGGATAACCTGCAGATGCATTTGCAACGATAAATTCAACGAAATCACAAAGGTGAGTTTTGTTGATGTTGACTTATGTGCTAATCAGACATATTTGGTTGCGGCGTGACTGCCAGCTAATCGATGCTAACATGCTACGCTAATCGACGCTAACATGCTATTTACTGGCGGTGCTAAAGCAGACATGGCACAGAGATGTATGGATAACCTGCAGATGCATTTGCAACGATAAAGTCAACGAAATCACAAAGGTGAGTTTTGTTGATGTTGACTGCCAGCTAATCGATGCTAACATGCTATACTAATCGATGCTAACATGCTATTTACCGGCGGTGCTAAAGCAGACATGGCACAGAGATGTATGGATAACCTGCAGATGCATTTGGAACTATATTACGTTTCCTTCCACCCACATTTAATGCGAAAAAAACACTTACCAATCGAAGGATTTAAGTTGCTCCAGTGTCAAGCGATGCGAAAGTCCTGATCATTTGGTCCGCACATTTTACCGGCGATGCTAACGCAGCTATTCGGCCATGCTATGGCTATGAATAGCGTCAATAGCTATTCGCTCAATAGTTTCAGTTTCTTCTTCAATACTTTCATACTCCAACCGTCCGTTTCAATACATGCGTAATCTGTTGAATCGCTTAAGGCGCTGAAATCCGAGTCTGAATCCGAGCTAATGTTGCTATATCTTGCTGTGGTATCTGCCGTTGTTTGTTTACATTGGCAGCACTGTATGACGTCACAGGGAAATGGACAGTCGCATCGCAAATAGCGAAAATCAAGCACTTTAAAGCTTTTTTTAGGGATATTCGGGGACCGGTAATATTTTGAAAAAAAAATTCAAAAAATACAACAAGCCACTGGGAACTGATTTTTAATGTTTTTAACCCTTTTGAAATTGTGATAATGTTCCCCTTTAAGGGAACTTCACTGGGTGTTTTTTTCCATGTTTTTTCAGGAAATGTTCAAAATGGGATTAAAAAAAAACAACTGATCAGTTTTTGGAGCTGATGCAGATTATTTCTACTTCATTATCCTAAATTTACATTACAAGTTTTAACTTCGGCCTGAGAATGTTTGCAGCGACAAAGACGGCGAATGAATGACAAGAGTGTTCACTCTGTTTCTTTCATTCCACTTTTCATACAGTAACTCAAAAAGTTATGGCCTTATTTTCGGCTCACTTTGATGAAATGGTGTAATGAACGAGCGAGTACATTTTTGGGGTGATTCGGCTCATTTGTGCTACGTTACCCTACGTTTACGTTACGACCCCCAACTTTTGTCGGTGTATTCTTACGACCTCGCCTCCACCCACAGAGACCCAAGGTTATCCAGGGTAAATGCCACCTAAACGTATCTTTGTCCACACACACAATGTTCGTTTATGAACCCCTCTCCACTCTGTCCGCCGGCGCAACGTCACCTAGTATGCATGTGCGGAAAATGCATGGTCACTTCCAGTGTTGCTTTGTGTGCAAGTTCCTAAATGTCACTGTCGAGGCATGTGGAGGGGGGTGTGGTCGGCGCGCCTCCTGCAGGAGGGGAATGTGTATGGACCGGCTTCGAAGCAGCTGACAGGTGAGTGGATTGCCCAGCTGAGGCAGGTTATCTAATCACTTGTCTCCTTTATTAGCAATGTCCGAGGCCATGAGGGGAGATCGGAGGGGATGAATGCACGCTGCAACGGGGCTTAAGATAAATAATTATTCGTTTAAGGGGTTATCCGGCTTAGTGTAGACATATCCAACGAGAGTGAATGACTGAAAAGAGGCTTCACTCTGTTTCTGTCATTTTGCTCCAGATAGCTAAAAGGTTCTGGGCGGACCGTGATTCAACTTTCAGGAAATATACAAAACGGGATTAGGAACAACTCATTTAGAACTGATCCGGTTACTTTTTACCACATTGTACTACGTTCACCTTAAAAGCTTCAACTTCTGTCTGTCTATTTTTGCGGTCTGTTTCTTTTATTGGGATATATCTTTTGGAAAATGTACAAAATGGTATAAGGAACAAGGGATTTGATATTGGGGCTGATACGGATTATTTTTATTACGTCACCTTACGTTTACGTTACGTTACGTTACCATGAATTGATTTACGTGGACCCCGACTTAAACAAGTTGAAAAACTTATTCGGGTGTTACCATTTAGTGTACGGAATATATACTGAACTGTGCAATCTACTAATAAAGGTTTCAATCAATCAATCAAAGCTTCAAATTCAGTTTATGTATGCTAGCGGCCTCGCCTCCACCCACAGAGACAAAGACAGCGGACGATTAACAAGACGCTTCCCTCTGTTTCTTTCGATCTGCTTTTATAGTTACAGGAAATGTCCGAAATGGGATAAGGAACAGGTGATTAGATTTTGGGACTGATCCAGATTATTTTTACCGTTGGGAAGTTGGGCCTGGCAAGGGTCTCCCACATCTGCGGTCCATCTGGGTTGAGTTTTTCCTTGCCCTGATGTGGGATCTGAACCGAGGATGTCGTTGAGGCTTGTGCAGCCCTTTAAGACACTTGTGATTCAGGGCTATATAAATAAACATTGATTGATGAGGTGGCGACTTGTCCAGGGTGTACCCCACCTTCCGCCCGAATGCAGCTGACATAGGCTCCAGCTACCCCCCGAGACCCCGAACGGGACAAGCGGTAGAAAAATGGATGGATGGATGATTGATTGATTCAAATTCATATATAATTGGTAAATAAATGTATTCAAATTTAGATATAATTGAATTACACACTATTGAACAACAGTATAAAAACTCCAATATTACGTTACCTATATCTGCAAATTCTACTTTTTTCCACGGCACCAGTCACGCCGACAAAAAGGTGAGGAGAGGGAGGGGGCGGGTCAGGGAGCTTTAACTGGCTGACAAAGCCTCATTTGCAGGTCAATGCGATGGCACACTCGCCTCTCCTCTCCATGCAGCTCGCCTTTGTTCCCGCTCGCCTGCGCCCATGCCAGATGGTCATGGAAAATGCTAATTCCCTTGGCCCGATTTGCCTCCTCTCTACGCTTAATTGCACGCTGCTCCGCTAATTGTGTGCTGCCGAGGGGAGGAGGATGTGATTTTTTTTTTTAGTTCATTTTTTTTGCTCTGAAATGACAAGTTTTTTTCTTGTTTTTTGAGCGGTGGACTCGAGTTATGAATTTAAATGACCTTGGTTTACTGCTGGAACATTACACTTTGAGCAAGTGCTGATCAATCAGCCACCCACCAGTATCGGACAATTTTGGTGAAAAATTATGTTGATTAATGCCTTTCAATGCCGATCACAAAAACAGATCCCCTCTGGCTGATACTTTATCATTTTTGGTTTCTAACAGCTAACTGAGACACTTTTCTAAGATAATAACAATCACACCCATCGTGGCACACAAACTACATTTGTGAGTACTTTATGTATTATTATTATCACTGGAGGACGAGGCTAAACATGTTACACTAGCCAGAAAGGGGAATGCTAAACGCTATGTTGGCTTTAAACAACACAATAAATAGGCATACTTGCCAACCTGGAGACCTCAGAATTAGGGAGATATTCAAAAGGCCAGCTGGGAAAGAGTGTATATATATATATATATATATATATATATATATATATATATATATATATATATATATATATATATATATATATCTATATCCATCCATCCATCCATCCATCCATCATCTTCCGCTTATCCGAGGTCGGGTCGCGGGGGCAACAGCCTAAGCAGGGAAACCCAGACTTCCCTCTATATGTATATATATATATATATATATATATATGTATATATATATATATATATATATATATATATATATATATTTATATATATATATATATGGAGACACATCTTTTTTTGATATGACTATAAACAAAATACGGAATAAATGTCCAACTTGCTAAAACACCAAAATTGTGTGGGGGTTGAATAATTTTGATAATATATATATATATATTTATATATATATATATATATATATATATATATATATATATATATATATATATATATATACATACATACATACATATATATATATATATATATGCCATTATTATATTATGCTATATTTTCCCCCCCAAATAACATTCCAAAGTCGAATATTTGATTTAAAAAAAATTAAAGCATGTGAGGACCCATTTTTGATTTTTTTCTTTTTTAAAACCATTACAATATTCAGTTTGGTTCCAGGCACCCGAAAAAAATTAATGTATATATATATATGTTTTTCATAGCTTAAGTCTTTAAATCAACTTCAGATCTATCTCAATATGAAGTTGTTGTTTTTATTTTTTTATGTCCTTTTTGTTAAAGAAAACCCTCTTTTTTAGGCAAAAACACTAAATATGAAATATCTTCCTCTCAAAGCTTAAATCTCTAGCTTTAGGGGTGTCAAACGAACAGGTTTTATCCAGCCCGTGGGATGTGTTTGCAAAGTATAAAAAATTTAACATTTTTGAATGAAAGCAACTGCTCTTCTAAATGTGTCCACCAGATGTCACATTAGCAATTCTTTATATCTTTGTAGATGATGCAACATATGTACAAAATAAACCACATGATGTTAGTGCACCAGTTGAGAAAAATTAGCAAACTACATCAATAACATCCTGTAATTTGATTTTGATATTATCTTTCTATCTTGATAGAGTGAAAACTAACACCAATGAGTTGACTGATGAACATTATCACATTATTTATTGAGAAAGTATAAATAATGACAAAGGTAGAATACTATTAACAGCAACATGTAAGTGTAAAAAAATAAAAATAAACATGAGTTGTACATTTTCAGAATGTGTTTGTTCTATTTTTAATCAAAACAATCTGTAGTTGTCTTTTAAGTTATTGTGCTGTGATTTTACCAGTCCGGCCCACTTGGAAGTAGATTTTTCTCTATGTGGCCCCCGATCTTAAAGGAGTTTGACACCCCTGCTCTAGATTAACTTCATTTATTTTTTTCAAATATAAGGTTATATTATTTTCTATGCTTTTTGTTGTTGTTTGTTTTATGCCCTTCTGTCATAGAAAACTTAGTTGTTCACAGCAAAAAAAAAAAAAAACATTTCAAAGTCGAATATTAGATGTGAAGTAATTGAAGCCTTTAATACATCATTAAACCGTAACATTAATTTTAATTCATTATAATTTTTCAAACAATGATGAAAATCTGCCTAAATGGCAGGATGACCCAGGTTCAAGTTCTGGAATAAACTCATCAGCGCTTTTAATGCTGACTGTGCAATTTTTCCTCCATACCGCTGCTGTTATGCAATATAATTGTTCATAAATGACTGTTACAGTTTCCTCTTCACTTTCTCATGCACTCCAGATCAAGTTTATAAGTGTGTGATATTTAAAACCAAAGTTCCTGTCTATGACAACTTCCATAAAAAACAGCCCGTTTCCAATTATCGCCTGCTTTGCAATTGAGATAGAGCAGGGATTCTCAAATTATGCCAAAAAAAAAGAACTTGATTAAAGTACAGTGTTTTATTTTCCCCTATTCAAATACGTTGTTACTGTTCAAACTGTGTCCAATGGTTAGAGTGGCCAAAAATATTAAAAATACTTGTTAAACAAAAGCTGAGTACTAAGACCTACTACGCTACTGTATTTGAATGCTGGTTATTATGGTGGTACTTGGACAGCCAAGTTCTTTCTGGACCATAGTTACAGTAGATATAAAATAATTGGACAGAACGTAGAATATTGCGTAAGGATTCTGGCGGCTGGCAAAGGTCAGTCAGGGCCCGTGAGACCGATTCCCTCCGTGGGCAGCTGCTTGTCTCATTATATTCCATTGTAGGCTGGTTAGGGAGGCCCGCACGTAAACTGTCATCTCCTCCCTTTGTGTCCATCAAAATGGGCCCAAATGAAGTTGTTGCAGTCACTTCCTGTACGGCGCTCCATTCAGCCCGTGTGGAAAATAAGACATCGCTATTGTCGCGATTTATACAAAGATAATTACGCCTTTTGCAAGCATGTCCAAACGTTTTTCCTCAGAGGGCCGCATACTGAAAAATGTTTGATTTGAACGATTTGGCAGCCGTGTTGGTGTTTTGGGTTTCTTATTTGCTTTGTAAAATAGCAATGAAATCAATATGTCAAGCAGTTCATGTATTGTAAGGATGCCTTCATGCCACTTGTTGCAAATATTCCTTATTTATGTGATGCATTAGACCCTGGGGAACATGCTTTATCAGTATCATGCTTCAAAAGTAGGTTAGGGTTTTATATAAATTGTGCTCCATAGTTATTGTTGCTGATCAATTCTGATTTATTATTTTTAATTGAATTTATTTTATTTTATTTTTTGTTATCAAACGGTTCAAGTTGTTGAAAAAAAGAGAAGCGGCAGGTCAACTGGTCTAAAACAGTCTATTTAAAAGCTAGGGTAGATGAGTTTTAAGGTGCGAGCTACAAATTGTTTTCATAAAGTTATTCTTTATTTATCTTTCTTCTCTCAAATGTTAATAAGAGATACATGAAGATGTGTACTTATAGCATGTGCTACTTCTGGTTTCAGGGTCAAAACCTAATTTCACAGGAAAAGCAATATTTTGCTTCCGGTTTTAATGTTAAATGCTTTTTCACAAGAAATCGAACCTTTTTCACCTTGTCCACTACAGAGGTGGCTGGGACCCTCCTAAATATTAACACTGAATTAGTAGTCTTACTCTTGATTTTTGTCGTATTCGCTTTTTAACTGGATAATCATTGTCAAGGGATATAAAAAGCATGTGTTAATCACAGAGATTGTTATCTATCGACCACCAAAACCTTAGGCTTAGGTCAGGCTTATTAGAAACATTAGTACTAACCAATTATACTGCATAAGAAGGGACTTGTTAATAACTGACAAAAATATATGTTTACATTAAATTATGTTGTGCTAAGAATAAATCAACTCAATAAACATAATAAATATATTTTCTTAACTAAACTGTCAATAAAATGAAAATACAGCTTCACCATTGTGGTCATAATTTTTGCGCTTAAAAAAAATTATATAACTTTGACCCTCTTGACTTCTTTGTTTGGGATTGTCATCAATGCCACAAGTGGTGGAAGTACTTTTTAGTGAGTACTTGAATATTTTCATGGTTAGAATATAAAAAAACAGTTAACAAACTTCTGGAAAGATATGTTAACGTTATTAGAGACATGATATCACACACACTCAGTCAAACAACATCACACTTGTTAAATTCAGAGTAGTAATGTTTCCTGACTCTAAGCCAATCAGTGGCCACGAAACTGAACAGTGTGCTCTGATAGGTTTCTCACTAGTGGCCAATACTAGTATTGATCATTTTTAGCTTATTTAGCAATTTTTCTGCTTAAAAACGCTTAATTTAGGCCCAAATTACATACAATAAGCATCAGGTCTGTTGAAAAATGTTGTATTTTGTGTGTCTCGGAAAATAAAATTTCAAAATTGCCTCCCTAGCGCCATCTTTAAAATTTGAAAAAAAAAATAGCCCCTCACACCAATTTTATGAATCAACACGAAAATTGCCAGAGACGTCTATCATTACAAGACGCACATAAATGTCTTAAGAACTCATACCTGAAAACGAACAGAAAGTTGGTCATCTTGGTTTTCGTCTCCTATTTTTCTGCAAAAAACGGGGTTGTACTTTAACGAAATCCTCCTATGGACTTTGGCCAAATGAGTGGCGGTTAAAGTTACAGATACTACACATATAGGTGATGATAAATTGCGAACACATTTTGCCTACGCTATAAGATGTGGGCGTGGCCTCGCATCAAACTTTGCTGTGATGTTTTTTTGCCATTTTTTGGCCAAAAAAGGGGTCTTACTTGAACCAACTCCTCCTAGGGACTTTGGCCAAATGAGTCGCAGTTAAAGTTACAGATACCACACATATAGGTGATGATACATTGCGAAAGAAATTTGCTTACGCCATAAGATGTGGGCGCGGCCTGGCGCCAAATTTTTGCTCCAAAGTTTTTTTTGTCATTTTTTGGCAAAAAAAGGTCTTACTGTGTAACAAACTCCTCCTATGGACTTTGGCCAAATGAGTCGCGATTAAAATTATGAATACTACACATAGAGGTGATGATAAATTGCAGACAAATTTTGCCTACGCTATAAGATGTGGGCGTGGCCTGGCGCCAAACTTGGCTCCATGTTTTTTTTGGCCAATTTTTGGGCAAAAAAAGGGGTCTTACTTTAATAAACTTCTCCTATGGACTTTGGCCGAATGAGTCGCGATTAAAATTACAAATACTACACATAGGGGTGATGATAAATTGCAGACCAATTTTGCCTACACTGTAAGATGTGGGTGTGGCACGGCACCAAAATTGGCTCCAATTTTTTTTTTTTTGCCATTTTTTGGGCAAAAAAATGGCGTTTTACTCTAACAAACTCCTCCTGGGGACTTTGACCAAATGAGTCGTAGTTAAAATTATTAAAACTACACATATACTGTATGTGATTATAGATTGCGAACAAATTTTGCCTACGCCATAAGATGTCGGCGTGGCCTTGCGCCAAACTGGGCCCCGATGTTTTTTGGCCATTTTTTTGGCAAAAAAAGGTGTCTTACTTTAACGAACTCCTCCTAGGGACTTTAGCCAAATGAGTCGCGATTGAAATTACAAATACTACACACATAGGTGAAGATAAATTGCAAACAAATTTTGCCTACGCTGTAAGATGTGGGCGTGGCCTGATGCCAAATTTTGCTTGGATGTTTTTTTTGTCATTTTTTGGGCAAAAAAAGGGGTCATTCACAAACAAGGATGGGGCGAGATTCACCACTTTGTGAACAAATACAGGAGAAAATTGTCGAACAGTTTAAGAACAACATTTCTCCACAAGCTATAGCAAGGACTTTATGGATTTCACCATCTACGGTACTTAATATCATCAAAAGGTTCAGGGAATCTAGAGAAACTACTGCACGTAAGTGGCTAAGCCCATGACTTTGATCTCTCCAGGCGGTCCTATATCAAAAACTAACATCAGTCTGTAAAGGATATCACCACACGGGCTCAGGAACACTTCAGAAAACCACTGTCAGTAACTACAGTTTGTCGCTACATCTGTAAGTACAAGTTAAAATTACTATGCAAAGCCAAACCCATTTATCAACAACACCCAGAAACGCCACCGGCTTTGCTGGGCCCGAGCACATCTAAGATGGACTGATGCAAAGTGGAAAAGTGTTCTGTGATCTGACGAGTGCACATTTCCAATTGTTTTTGGAAACTATGGACGTTGTGTCCTCCGGCACAAAGAGGAAAAGAACCATCCGTATTGTTATAGGCGCAAAGTTCAAAAATCAGCATCTGTGATGGTATGGGGGTGTATTAGTGCCCAAGGCATGGGTAACTCACACATCTGGGAAGGCACCATTAATGCTGAAAGGTACAAACAGGTTTTGGAGCAACATATGTTGCTATCCAAGCAACTTCTTTTTCATGGACGCCCCTGCCTATTTCAGCAAGACAATGCCAAGCCACGTGTTACAACAGCATGGCTTCGTAGTGAAAGAGTGCAGGTACTAGATTGGCCTGCCTGTAGTCCAGACCTGTCTCCCATTGAAATTATGTGGCGCATTATGAAGCCTAAAATACCACAACGGAGACCCTGGACTCAACTTAAGCTGTAAATCAAGCAAGAATGGGAAAGAATTCAACCTGAAAAGCTTCAAAAATTGGTCACTTCAGTTCCAAAACGTTTACTGAGTGTTGTTAAAAGGAAAGGCCATGTAACACAGTGGTAAAAATACCCATGTGTCAACTTTTTTGCAGTGTGTTGCTGCCAATATATTCTTAGTTAATGATTATCTGCAAAAAAATATATGTTTCTCAGTTTGAACATTAAATCTATTGTCTTTGCAGTCTATTCAAATGATTATAGGTTGAAAAGGATTTTCAAAACATTATATTGTTTTTATTTACGGTTTGCACAACGGGCCGACTTCACTAGTTTTGGGTTTTGTAAAATCCCTGTTTCCACATGAGTTGGGAAATTGTGTTAGATGTAAATATAAACGGAATACAATGATTTGCAAATCCTTTTCAACCCATATTCAATTTAATGCACTACAAAGACAAGATATTTGATGTTCAAACTGATAAACTCATAAACTTTTTTTTTTTTGCAAATAATAAGTAACTTAGAATTTCATGGCTGCAACACGTGATAAAGTAGTTGGGAAAGGGCATGTTCACCACTGTGTTACATCACCTTTTCTTTTAACAACACTCAATAAACTTTTGGAAACTAAGGAAACTAATTGTTGAAGCTTTGAAAGTGGAATTCTTTCCCATTCTTGTTTTATGTAGAGCTTCAGTCATTCAACGGTCCGGTGTCTCTCCTGTCGTATTTTACGCTTCATAATGCGCCACACATTTTCGATGGGAGACAGGTCTGGACCGCAGGCAGGCCAGGAAAGTACCCGCACTCTTTTTTTACGAAGCTACACTGTTGAAACACGTGTTGAATGTGGCTTGGCATTGTCCTGCTGAAATAAGCAGGGGCGTCCATGAAAAAGACGGCGGTTAGATGGCAGCATATGTTATTCCAAAACCTGTATATACCTTTCAGCATTAATGGTGCCTTCACAGATGTGTAAGTTACCCATGCCTTGGGCACTAATGCACCCCCATACCATCACCGATGCTGGCTTTTGGACTTTGCGTTGATAACAGTCTGGATGGTTCGCTTCCCCTTTGGTCCGGATGACACGATGTCGAATATTTCCAAAAACAACTTGAAATGTGGACTCGTCAGACCACAGAACACTTTTCCACTTTGCATCAGTCCATCTCAGATGATCTCGGCCCCAAAGAAGCCTGTAGCGTTTTTGGATGTTGTTGATAAATGGCTTTCGCTTTGCATAGTAGAGCTTTAACTTGCACTTACAGATGTAGCGACAAACTGTATTTAGTGACAGTGATTTTCTGAAGTGTTCCTGAGCCCATGTGGTGATATCCTGTAGAGATTGATGTCTGTTTTTAATACAGTGCCATCTGAGGGATCGAAGGTCACAGTCATTCAATGTTGGTTTCCGGCCATGCCACTTACGTGGAGTGATTTCTCCGGATTCTCTGAAACTTTTGATTATATTATGGACTGTAAATGTTGAATTCCCTAAATTTCTTGCAATTGCACTTTGAGAAACGTTCTTAAACTGTTTGACTATTTGTTCACGCAGTTGTGGACAAAGGGGTGTACCTCGCCCCATCCTTTCTTGTGAAAGACTGAGCATTTTTTGGGAAGCAGTTTTTATACCCAATCATGGCACCCACCTGTTCCCAATTAGCCTGCACACCTGTGGGATGTTCCAAATAAGTGTTTGATGAGCATTCCTCAACTTCATCTATATTTATTGTTACCTTCCCAACTTCTTTGTCACGTGTTGCTGGCATCAAATTCTAAAGTTAATGATTATTTGCAAAAAAAAAAAATGTTTATCAGTTTGAACATCAAATATGTAGTCTTTGTGGCATATTCAGCTGAATATGGGTTGAAGGATTTGCAAATCATTACATTCCGTTTATGTTTACATCCAGCACAATTTCCCAACTCATATGGAAACGGGGTTTGTTCTTTATAGACATGCACCCCGCTGTAGCTAAAATGGCCTTTTAAAGGCTCCGATCCAGCACGTCTTTGGCAGCAAAGGCTGCAGTTTATACGTGGAAATGTAATATAGTTGCACAGCTGAAGGCATGAATAAAGGACGGTGACCCCCTTTAACTCTGAGTGGGGGACCGCAGCGCCTGGATCCAGCAGAGGGGACTTCATTAAAGTAACACACCAACAGCTGTTGTCTTTAACATGTCAACTATTGAGATTTTGAAAACGCCACTCAATGACCCTGGCGGCTCCCCGCGGGCATATGGGCGTTAATTAGCTGGATATAG
Organism: Nerophis ophidion; assembly: GCF_033978795.1. NCBI lineage: Eukaryota > Metazoa > Chordata > Actinopteri > Syngnathiformes > Syngnathidae > Nerophis > Nerophis ophidion. The sequence continues at coordinate 21,787,856 of NC_084613.1, forward strand.
CCACGGATTAATTATAATATTTTTTTCGGCCATTGGTATCAATGGAGCTGCCAGACAAAGTGTCTTTTGTTCTCCGACGCAGGACCTTCTGAATGGGCCTTGGCTATGTCTACATGGATTTGCCATATGGCAACAAAAAGCAAAGAAAGGAGGCCGAGAGCGCTTTGTGCTGGAAACCAGAACAAGCCCCGGCGGCTGATGTCGGCGTAAAGCCCCCAAAGTCACTCTTGCCACCGAGAGGCTCCGTTTTGACGGCGCGGCAGAGTCGAGGCCATCGGACGTCACACACGGACACGCTTAAAAAAGAATGCCAGTAAAATCATACAAATTTGTAAATAGTGAATAAGTGACATCTTGTGTAATATTGGAAGTGCCACACAAGTATAATGAGACAATAATAATAAAAATAATAAAACAATAATTTTGTACACACGGAACGTCTCACTGCCTAACATGTTTAAATGTCATGCAAATTAGGTAAGCATGGCAACAACACGCATAGGAAACCATCAAAGCCTCAAATTATCTGTTTCGTGTCACTTTCACAAATTGTACACAAGTGTAAAAGGAAGTTCACCACGACAACAACAAAAATACATTTCAGAAAGGGAACTATTTCGATTAATCTGTTCCAGAGTCAAACGGTGACCATCATGTGAATGTTACCAACTGTACTCGCAGTCTTTTGAGTAACCTTTTAAACATTTTGACTGTTTAAAAAAGTGTAAAAGGAAGGTAACCACGGCAACAATAAAATACAACTCAAGAAGAAAACAATTGAATTCCTTTAATGATCTGTTCCAAGGTCAAGGTGCGACCATCCTGTGACTTTTACAAACTCTGCACACAATCTTTTAAATGTTTCACAATTGTTAAGACTTGTATTGTATTAAGTGTAAAAGTGTAAAAGAGCGTGCTGTAACAAAAATAAATTTCACATTAGAAAGAATTGACATTTTCCATTAATCTGTTCCAGAGTCAAACTGTGACCATCATGTGACTTTTACCAACTATACACCCAGTCTTTTCAATAACCTTTCACACATTATTTCCTGCCATACAAGTGTAAAAGGAAGGTAACCATGACAACCACAAAATACAATTCACATTGGAAACCATTGAAATTCCCAAACCATCCATAGAAAGCAATTGATATTTTCAATTAATCTGTCCCAGTGTCAAACAGTGACCATGGTGTGAATGTTACTAACTGTACTCGTAGTCTTTTGAGTAACCTTTTGCAAATTTTAACTGTTGAACAATTGCAAAACGAAGGTAACCACGACAACAATAAAATACAATTCAAGTAGAAAACAATTGAATTCCTCAAATGATCTATTCCAAGGTCAAGCTGGGACCATCATGCGACTTTTACGAACTCTGCACATAATTATGTTTTAGAATTGTTAAGTCTCATACAAGTGTAAAAGAAAGTTAACCACAACTAAAACAATACACAAATCACATAGGAAACCATTGAAATTCCCAATTCCCAAATGATCTGCAGAACAGATCATTTGGGACTTCTACCAACTGTACACACATTCTTTTGAGTAACTTTTCACACATTTTTACTGCCATAGAAATGTAAAGGGAAGGTTACCATGACAACCACAAAATACAATTCACATAGGAAACCATTGAAATTCCCAAACCATTCTTATAGGAAACGATTGATATTTTCAATTCATCTGTTCTAGAGTCGAACTGTGACCATCATGTCACTTTAAAAAAATGTACACACCATATTTTAAATGACGTTTAACAAATTGTAACTGTTATACAAGTGTTAAAGGAAGTTAAGTTCGACACCAACAAAATACAATTCACATAGGAAACAACTGACATGTTCAACGAACCTGTTCCAGAGTCAAACTGTGACCATCATGTGAGTTTTACCAACAGTACTCGCAGTTTTTGAGTAACGTTTTCCACATTTTAACTGTCAAACAAGTGTAAAAGGACCAATAAAAACCAATTCACATTGGAAACAATTGAAATTCCCAAATGATCTGTTCCAGAGTCAAACTGTGACCACCATAAAATTTGAATTAACTATTGATATAGTATATAATATGTACCAGGGAGGTGAGTCTCTTCTCTGTATGCTCAACACACCATTTAAGCTCTTTTTAAATTCTGTTTTAGAATTACTTCAATTGTAGTGAGAATCTGGTATGTACCTTTGTGTTTCCCATTCCTAGTTCTATGGGTATTGTCACACATTTCATCCTCGCCAACACTGCTGCTGCCCTTCTGAAGTGGAGTTATCAAAAAAAAAAGCAATTTTGCATGAAAACAAATAAATGATTGAACAATTTATTTTGTATTAATTTGTTTTAATACAAAACCTGCAGCAAATTTAAATTCATTATTAATGAAGAAGTACAAAAACATTTGCTAATAATAAAAAAAAAAGGGTGAAAGAAAGTTTAATGAGGGCCCTTCAAACCCAATTCTGCTTAGGGCCCCAATTTAGCCAGGGGTGAGGGATCAGTGTCTTTGTTATCTGCAGGTGTTTGCTGAACAGCACACGAATGACGCACTCATGCACCTGATCTTGTCCTTAAATTATTCATATCTTTCTGTTTGCTAGCAGACATGCGCTAATAAATATGTCTACTGCAGAAGACATTTATTTTGTAAGAGTTACACATTTTGGGAAAAAAAAAAAAAGTATAACCTAGTTCAGGGAAACAAATACGTCCACTCTAGTGAACACATTTACTTTTAGTCTTAATCTTTTGTCAGTTACATATTTTGAAAAATAAAAATAAATAAAAAAAGAGCCTGTTAAGCAAAACAAAAATGTCCACTGTAGTGGACATTTTTGTTTTGTGTTTTTTGTCAGTTACACCTTTTTTTTGTACCCCGCCTTCCGCCCGAATGCAACTGAGATTGGCTCCAGCACCCCCCAAAACCCCAAAAGGGAAGAGTGGTAGAAAATGGATGGATGGATAGCCTTTTAAGTAAAACAAATATGTCGACTGCAGATAACATTTATTTTTAGTCAAATTTATTTTGAGTTTGAGTTTGAGTTTATTTCGAACATGCAAGCATAAAACAATTTCCAGTTTCTCTTTTCAACATGTTCGAAACGGAGTAGGAAGAAGCAGAGCTTATTTAATCCTACCCCTTCTCTTTCACATAAGAGTTGCTAAAACTTTTGTTCACTTCCTGTTCTCAATTTATTCACAATATACTCCATCAGTAATCGCAATAAAAATAAATAATTGGTGAAGTAAGTTTTATTCAATTTTTGCCAGAGTTACACAATTTGAAGGGAAAGAAATTAGGCTGTTAAGCGAAACAAAATGTCCACTGTAGTGGACATCTTTGTTATACTTAAAATGCTAATTAAAAAAAAAAAATGTAACCGACAAAAAAAAAAACTTTTTTTTTTTTAACGAGCATTTTAAGTAAAACAAATATGTCCACTGCAGAGAGCATTTGTTTTAGTGTATTTATTTTGACTGATTTACACATTTTGAAAGAAAAAAAAAGAGAGCCTGTTAACCAAAACAAAAATGTCCACTGTAGTGGACATTTTTGTTTTGATTTTATTTTGTCAGTTACACATTTTAGATTTATTTTTTTTAGCCTTTTAAGTAAAACAAAAATGTCAAACATATATTTTTATTTTGTCAGAGTTACACATTTGGTGGTAAATAATAAGCCTGTTAAGCTAGACAAAATATCCACTGTAGTGGACATTTTTGTTTTTATTTTGTCAGTTATACATTTTTTTAATCATCCATGACCCCGAAAGGGACAAGCGGCAGAAAATGGATGGATAGCCTTTTATGTAAAACAAAGATGCAGAGAACATGTATTTTTTAGACTATTTATTTTGTCTAAGTTACACATTTTGGAAGAAAAAAAACAACATAAATACTGTGACCCTGTTTTGCCAAATGTGGACATTTGCTTTTAGTCCTATTTCTTTTTTCATATTACACATTTTTGGATTTTAATAAACAAATATATTTCTTTAGTCTATTTCTTAAGAGTTACACAACAAAAACTGTTACGCCAAACATAAATGTCTATTACAGTGGACATTTAGGTTTTAAAGGCCTACTGAAATGAGATTTTCTTATTCAAACGGGGATAGCAGGTCCATTCTATGTGTCATACTTGATCATTTCGCGATATTGCCATATTTTTGCTGAAAGGATTTAGAAGAGAACATCCACGATAAAGTTCGCAACTTTCGGTGCTAAGACAAAAGCCCTGACTTTACCGGAAGTCGCAGACGATGACGTCGCATGTTGATGGCTCCTCACGTATTCACATTGTTTATAATGTGAGCCTCCAACAAAAAGTGCTATTCGGACCGAGAAAACGACAATTTCCCCATTGATTTGAGCGAGGATGAAAGATTCGTGTTTGGGGATATTGATAGCGACGGACTAGAAAAAAAAAAAGCGATTGGGACAGATTCCGATGCTTTTAGACACATTTAATAGGATAATTTTGGGAAATCCCTTATCTTTCTATTGTGTTGCTAGTGTTTTAGTGAGTTAAATAGTACCTGATAGTCGGAAGGTTGTCTCAGGGGAGTCGACGGCAGCTGCATGGACGGCACAAGCTCAGATTTTCCCCGGTAAGAAGCGACTTTTTAACCACAATTTTCTCACCGAAACCTGCTGGTTGACATTCCGTCTTGATTCATGTTCTCTTAACCGCGCTCTGATCCATAGTAACGTTTCACCTCCAGGAATTTTAAACAAGGAATCACAGTGTGTTTGTGTGGCTAAAGCTTCCCAACTCTATCTTTCTACTGTGACTTCTCAAATATTAAATTAACTAATTGCAAAAGATTCAGCAACACAGATCTCCAAAATACTGTGTAATTATGCCGTTAAAGCGGACGACTTTTAGCTGAGTGTGCGTAGTGCTCATACTTCCTGAAACCCTGTGACGTCTTGCGTACACGTCATCATTACAAGACGTTTCGAAGACGAAACTCCCGGGAAATTTAAAATAGTAATTTAGTAAACTAAAAAGGCCGTATTGGCATGTGTTGCAATGTTAATATTTCATCATTGATATATAAACTATCAGACTGCGTAGTGGGTTTCAGTAGGCCTTTAAGTCTATTCATTTTGTCAGAATGACCCATTTATGGTGGAAAATTTGTCTTCTTTCAACTTGGCCTAAATTTGAAAAGTACGACCTGCGTCAAAAGGAGGCCACAATTACAACAACAACAACAAAAAGACTTGAGGTTTTCTCTTTTTATCTCTGGCAGGTGGCCCCCACGCCCGGTGTGTGTCCACAGTGGTAAACAGCGCGCGTGTGTATGTGTGCGTGCGAGTGGGTCTTTTCGGGGGGCTCGTTGAGTGCGGGCTGCATGCGGTGGAGTCTCGGTTGCGGACAAAGCGGGGATCCTAAGGCAGCTGCCTCTTCTAAAGAGGGCCAAAGGGCCTTTAAATCCCAGACTATGTATCCCCCGCAGCTGCCACGCTGCTCAAATCTCCACGCACCCCTCCCCCACGCAAGGTACATAAAGACACCACCTGAGGAAAAAGCATAAACACAAAAGCGGAATTGGGGGTACAAAAAAAAGTGTTTTATTCTCATCTTCTGCTTGTTATCAGACGCAAACAAAATGGCTCAGAGACAAAAACAACAACAATAATAGTGTACGCTACACAGGAAGCTACATGATTGCAAATACACCAGCCAGGAAGTGAGACAATAAAATAACAAAAAAAAGCAACATAAATAAATTATAAGTTAAAATAATTTTAGAAAATATACATTAACAGGAGGAAATATAAAGCTGTACACTTTTGGCCAGTGTAGACATTTTTTTTTTTCAAGGATTGCACAGATGTTAAAACACTGCTGAGTCAGCAAACAATGAATGCTACATTTGCGCTGGATAGAAAAAGGCTTCCTCCCCTCCACCATAAAAAACAAAACAGTCCTGAGAGTCCGGTGGGTTTTTCCAGGGGCTCCGCGCCGCTCCGTGGGAGCCGCCGGCCGGTCGGTGTTAAGTCAGCCCGCTGTTGTCCGCTCCTGGCCCGGGGAGGAGGCGGCAGCTACACCGTAGTCCTGCACCTTTTCTCTCCTCGTCCTTCCGCCGAGCAAAGTAGTGCAACGAGGAAGAAGGAAAAAAAAAAAGTCCAACCTGGAGGAGAGAAGTGCGGGGAACAGATGAGTTTCCTGCAGGAGGAACACAATCCGCGTCCTGCTGGCCAGGATGCAAGCTCTGCATTGGGGCGTCGCCCTTTTTTTTTCTTCCCGCCAAATCCGAGACTCCCCCTCCCCCACTTACTATCGCTACAACTCCCCCGCCCTTCCCCCTCCCCCTCCCTTTCACACACGCACACGCACCACCCCCCATCCCCTGAGATCACCCTGCCTTTGCTTTTTGACGTGTTAAATCCTTTCAAAATAAAGCCAGGAAAAACACCATTGAACCATAAAACACTGCAATAAAAAACCTGACTATAAATTATTAAAAGTAATTTGTGTTTTTTTCCCTAATTAATGCGAATCCAATGAAAATATGCATGCGATACTAGATTAGGTGTAAAAATATGTACTTTAGATGGCCAGTGGGCTTTGTTTGATTCTACTATCAAAGCAATTCCCCCTTTTTGAAAACCATTAGTAGTATTTACTTAGGTGAACTTTGTTTAATTTTGAAAATCACTATGACTAAAGTAGAGCTTAAAGTCAGTGGACTTTGTTTTCTTTTGAAAACAATTATTGACTATAATGTTAAAGAAAATAATATCGGTACTATGGTCGGTGGGCTTTGTTTTATTTTGAAAAACTTCACTAATATTTAGTCTATCAATGCTACTCCCTTTTTTTCGCAAAACCATTACTACTCTACTCTGTTAAGGACACTCCCTTGGGTGGACTTTTGTTTTATTTTGAAAATCATTATTAACTATAAGGTTAAAGAAAATACTATAGGCACTATGGTCGGTGGGCTTTGTTTTATTTTGAAAAATGTCACTAATATTTAGTCTATCAATGCTACTCCCTTTTTTTTCGCAAAACCATTACTACTCTACTCTGTTAAGGACACTCACTAGGGTGGACTTTGTTTTATTTTGAAAATCATTATCAACTATAAGGTTAAAGAAAATACTATAGGGGTCCGCCAGGCCCATTGCAAAGGACTCCACTATGGCCGGTGGGCTTTGTTTTATTTTGTAAAACTTCACTAATATTTATTCGATTACGGCTACTCCCTTTTTTCCTCAAAACCATTACTACTCTACACTGTTAAGGACACTCCCTGGGGTGGACTTTGTTTTATTCTGAAAATCATTATTACGAGAGTAGATCTAACACATTGAGTCATTTGACTTTGTTTTAATTTGAAAATCAATATTGTTATTAGATCTTTGAAGTTGATTTTCTTTTGAAAATCCGGATTCATTATGTCAATCCTGTAAATTGTGAACATTTTAAATTCTTTTTTGAAGACAAATAACATCGAATCTCATCAAAAATCCGGTTTTTCAAAGTAAAACAAAACCTCCTCACATTGTATAGCAGTAATAGTAAATATTGTTTTTAATACAAAATAAAAGTCTGATGACATTTCACAGTGAAAACACAAATAGTCACTAAACAGTAAATCATTATTTTCAAAATAAAACTGAGACCAATTACCTTATGGAGTAGTCCCGAATATAGTAACTCGTGATGCTTTTCAGCATAAAACAAGATAAGATGACTTAAAGAAAAATTAACGTTTTTCAGAATAATGGATGGTAAAAAGGTGTATAGTAAACCGTTATTACTTTCAAAATAAAGCTCAAAACAATTTCCCTGCGCACCACAATTAATCATACCAACATGGGATACAAGTGTAAATATGAAAATGGATCAGTACCTTCAACGGATCCTCTTGGTGGGAGTTTGCTCCAAAGGTTGATGGTTCAAGTCCGCAGACTTTCTCTCCGCGGGTTTCTTTCTCTTCACGAAGAAGTCTGCTAAGACACAAAGTGGTTTTCAGCACGGAAGTGAACCCCACGCTCCGAGTCCGCTTCAGACGCGCACTAAACGTACCTGTGATGCGCGTGTTGTTGTCCTCGGCCGTGGGTCTCTTGCGCCCCCCGCACTGCGCCCTGGCGCTCAGGGCCAGCCGCCGGGAGTTGAGCTTGTCGGCGCGGTTTTCCTGGTTGACCTCCCCCGGCGCAGCGTCGCTTCCCTCGGGCGCGGCCAGGCGCTCCGACACGCCGCCCTCCGGCCGCTGCTTGACGGGCGTCGGCACCGGCGCTCCCTGGTAGAAGGCCGGGGCCTTGTCCGAGGGCACCTCCTCCCACTGGTAGTCCCCAACCAGCGGGGTGTCGGCCTCGAAATTAAAGTTCCACCGCTGCCGGTCGTGCTCTAAAATCTCCCGCAGTTTGACGCTCCGCTCCCGGCTCAGCTCGTCGTGGTCCACCGGTCCGAAGAGGTTCCGGCAGACGCTGGTGCGCTTGTGGAGGGGGAAGGTCCTCCGGGCCACCAGCCTCTCCATGGCGATGCTGGACAGTTGGACGTGAGACATGTCCCTCTAATTTTATTTTATTTTTTTAATGTTGTGTGTCCTTCCTGGTGCGTCCACGCTGCTGACTTGGGTTTAAATGTACCGTCGTAGTAAAACATCGACTATATAAACTACTACCAAGCGCAGACACCTCGGACGGCAATCTGATTGGCTGCTGGAAGTCCAGCCCTCTTTACCCCCCCCCCCCCCCCCCCCGCGCGCACACACACACACACGTGCATTCTGGGATTTAGTGCCGTCTTGAGACCGCCGAAAAATGCCTAATTTTTGGGCCACCCTTTCTAGATATATAAAGATTTGTATTCACAACATTAACAAAACATACATATTATGTAAATATATAAAAGCTTGTTGTGTAAAATGAGTTGGAACTTCACATTAAGAAGGTCACAATTTCACAAGAAAAACGTAAAATTTTGACAGTGTTTGATTGATTGAAACTTTATCACTAGATTGCACAGTACAGTACATATTCCGTACAACTGACCACTAAATGGTAGCACCCGAATAAGTTTTTCAACTTATTTAAATCGGGGGGCACGTTAATCAATTCATGGGAAAAATATTTTAAAAAGTCGTAATTTTACCCAAAGCAAGTCAAAATTTTACAGGAAAATCCGAAAATGTGTGCAATATTATGATAAAAGTTGTAGTTTTACTCAATAACCGTCGCAATTTTACAAGAAAAGATGAAAACAAATACATTCTTCTATTTGCTACTGTCATGTGACCTCTGAAAAATGCCTACCTTTTTAGGACCACCCTTTCTAGATATATAAAGATTTGTACTTTTAATAATATATACATACTAAGTAAATATGTAAAAGATTGTTCTGAAAATGAGTTGGAATGTCCCAAGAAAAAGGTCACAATTTTACAAGAAAAACGTAAAATTTTGGCAGTGTTTGATTGAAACTTTATTAGTCGACTGCACAGTACAGTACATATTTCGTACAACTGACCACTAAATGGTAGCACCCGAATAAGTTTTTCAACTTGTTTAAGTCGGGGTCCACGTTAATCAATTCATTGAAAAAATATAATAAAAGTCGTAATTTTACCGAAAGCAAGTCAAAATTTTACAGGAAAATCCGAAAATGTGTGCAATATTATGATAAAAGTTGTAGTTTTACTCAATAACCGTCGCAATTTTACAAGAAAAGATTAAAACAAATGCATTCTTCTATTTGCTACTGTCTTGTGACTTCTGAAAAATGCCTACCTTTTTAGGACCACCCTTTCTAGATGCATAAAGATTTTTACTTACAACATTAATAATATATACATACTATCTAAATATGTAAAAGCTTGTTCTGAAAATGAGTTGGAATTTCCTAAGAAAAAGGTCACAATTTCACAAGAAATACGTCAAATTTTGGCAGTGTTTTGATAAAAGTCATAATTTTATTCAAAGCAAGTCAAAATTATAGAGGAAAAACTGAACATTTGTGCAATATCATGATCAAATTTTGTAGTTTTACTCAATAACAGTCTCAATTTTACAAAAAAAAAAGGCTGAAAGCAAATACATTTTGTATTTGCTACCATCTTGAGACCTCTGAAAAATGCCTACCTTTTTAGGACCACCCTTTCTAGATATACAAAGATTTGTATTCACAACATTAATAAAACATACATAATATGTAAATATAAAAAAGCTTTTTGTGTAAAATGAGTTGGAACTTCACATTAAAAAGGTCACAATTTCACAAGAAAAACGTAAAATTTTGGCAGTGTTTGATTGAAACTTTATTAGTCGATTGCACAGTACAGTACATATTCAAATGGTAGCACCCGAATAAGTTTTTCAACTTGTTTAAATCGGGGTCCACGTTAATCAATTCATGGAAAAAATATTTTTAAAAAGTCGTAATTTTACCCAAAGCAAGTCAAAATTTTACAGGAAAATCCCAAAATTTGTGCAAAATTATGATAAAAGTTGTAGTTTTACTTAATAACCATTGCAATTTTACAAGAAAAGATGAAAACAAATACATTCTTCGATTTGCTACTGTCTTGTGACCTCTGAAAAATGCCTACCTTTTTAGGACCACCCTTTCTAGATGTATAAAGATTTGTACTTACAACAGTAATAATATATACATTACTATGTAAATATGTAAAAGCTTGTTCTGAAAATGAGTTGGAATTTCTTAAGAAAAAGGTCACAATTTCTCAAGAAATACGTAAAATTTTGGCAGTGTTTTAATAAAAGTCATAATTTTATTCAAAGCAAGTCAAAATTATAGAGGAAAAACTGAACATCAGTGCAATATCATGATAACATTTGTAGTTTTACTCAATACAGTCTCAATTTTACAAAAAAAAGCTGAAAGCAAATACATTTTGTATTTGCTAACGTCTTGAGACCTCTGAAAAATGCCCACCTTTTAAGGACCACCCTTTCTAGATATATAAAGATTTGTATTTTCAACATTAATAATATATGAATACTATGTAAATATATAAAAGTTTGTTGTGAAAAACGTCAAATTTTGGCAGCATTATAATAAAAGTCGAAATTTTACTCAAAGCGAGTCAAAATTTTACAGAAATTAATGAGAATGTGTTTAATATTATGATAAAAGTTGGAATTTTACTCAATAACCGTTGCAATTTTACAAGAAAAGCTAAAGAATGTTGGCAATTTTATGAAAAAAGACGTAATTTTACATAACAAAAGTCACAATTTCATTAAAAGACTTAAAAATGTTGGCAACATTATAATCCATCCATCCACTATCGCTTGTCCCTTTTGGGGTCACTGGAGCCTATCTCAACTATATTCGGGCGGAAGGCGGGGTACACCGTGGACAAGTCGTCAACACAGATAGACAGACAACATTCACACTCACATTCACACACTAGGGCCCATTTAATGTAGCCAATCAAACTATGTCTTTGGAGGTGGGAGGAAGCCGGAGTACCCGGAGGGAACCTACGCAGTCATGGGGTGAACATGCAAACTCCGCACAGAAAGATCCTGTGCACAGGATCGAACCCCGGACCTTCGTATTGTGAGGCAGATGCACTAACCCCTTTTCCACCATGCTGTAATAATAAATAATTAATAATAATTGGAATTTTACTTGGCAAAATGATGACAAAAGTTATCATTTTACACCAAAAATGTCACAGCTTCACAAGAACAACAAAAACCATTTGCAATATTGTGTTACAAGTCCAAATTTGATACGACAAATGTCACCATTTTGCATTAAAAAGTAATATTTTTACATTAAAAAGTAATAATTTTACAAAAAAATATTGCAATATTAGAGAAACTGTAAAAATTGGTTTCTAATCTTCATTATTTACTTCAAGTTATTACAGTATCTCTATGTACATATTTATTTGTATTTAAATTTGGCCAAAGGGGGCGCATTTCAATTTCTTACACACACTTGTTATTTCATATGTTGACCAGAGGAGGAGCACTTCAAATTTTTACACACACTTGTTATTTCATATGTTGCTCAGAGGGGGAGCACTTTTAAAACCGAGGCACAGCTAATTGGAAAAATCCCTCCTTTTTGGGACCACCCTTATTTTGATAGATTTCACCACCAGGGGTACAAATGAGACATTCTCTATTAGATACAATGGTTTTCCTTTTTGGGGCCATGATTTCGGTCCTAACTTGTTCACCGGTCCTCATATGGACGGTCTCAAGAAGGGTAGAAAAACAAGAACACACACACACACACACACACACACACACACGCACGCACACACACACACACGCACACACACGCTATGGTCTCCCTGCGTAATCACGAGCTGGTCTTTACGCAGCAGGGTGTTGCAACCTAATTTATTGACTTCAGAATTGTGATTCTTGAGTCCAAAAAAACCCCACAAAGGAATCGCAGCCTTTTGTACACTAACTGGCTTCCATATTTTGAGAGCCAAATGCTAACATTAGCATACCGACGGTCAGAAGTACCAAGTTGTACAATTTTGAGGCGAATGCGGGGAAAAGTTAGCTATCAAAGTTAGCGTGCTAATATTGACATGCCAACAGGTAGCAAGTGTCATGCATCAAGTGATTTCACTCGGTGATGTATGGGGAAAAATATGCAAAAAAAGAAAATGTTAGCATACTAATGTTTGCGCGCTAGCATACTAATGTTAGCACGCTAACGAAGAGTATATTTAATGTACCAAGATGTATGCCTCTGAGGTGTTGCGGCTAAAAAAAATTGGCATTAAAAATTTTAGCAAGCTAATGTTAGCATGCTACGCTAATGTTAAAGTGCAAACAG
>NC_084613.1:21805644-21808144 GCF_033978795.1 Nerophis ophidion
CGGAAGCTCACCGATGATAAAATCCTTCTTACCATTAATGCGACTTCTTGAACAGGTGCGGTAGAAAACAGATGGATGGATTAAAATGTATGAGAATGTTTTATATTTTCAAATGTAATTTTTAACACTGCGATTACCAGCGGAATTATTCATTACTTATCGTGTTAAGCAATGTCAGCTAAGATTTATCTGATAGCCAGATGCAGTCATCAAAAGAGCCACATTTGGCTCGAGAGCCATAGGTTCCCTACCCCTGCTCTAACCACTAGGCCACTGAGTAGGTTAGGCCACTGAGTAGGTTAGGCCACTGAGTAGGTTACTTGGCCACTGAGTAGGTTAGGATTCCTTGACTTCTGTTAAAATGAAATTAAATTTTAAAAAAAATACATGCTTGCAATGACATGTAAGTCATGTGTTTTATATGACACCAACAGGGACACTAAAAAGGTGTGTTATTGTTTGTGCCATTGCGCCGTCTTTTGGTGGTCAACCTGCAACATGTACTTCCTGTTTTGTATCTTGAACCGGATGTATAACCGTCCATAGCGTATCTGCTTAAAATTACTCTTCATTCATCACTCCAAGCAACGTTTGTAAGTTTTACAATGTAACTAAAACAATTCATACTTACTAAACCGTCCTGTGTGTGTTGGAGTGTTTTCATGCATATTTCTACGTGCTATTGTAATCTAATGACACTAACGCCGTTAGCATTAGCTAGTATGTTAGCATGTTTATGAGTGTTTCTGTTAGATAACTTAAAGTGGCATTCTTTTTGTATTGTTTCAGTTTTGTAACTTGACCAAAACGTCACCGTTTGGCTGATCCGCAAACTTGCTTCCGCACCTAGTGGGTCCATGACGATGACTTCTGTTTTGTTTGATCAGCCGTTTTACTGCCTTATGACAGGCACTGTTTGGAAACATTTAAGGGATGTAAATAAATAGTTACAAAATATGTAATACCGGATTTATCAGAATCAGAATCAGAAATACTTTATTAATCCCAGAGGGGAAATTAAAATTAAAACATTTTATATCGTACATAATATATCGGCGGCTTAAAGTTTGGTCCGGCTAATTTATGTAAAAATATGTGTTTCTCCTAAAATTGGTGGATGTGGCTTAAATACCGGTCGGTGTGCTCTATAGCGGGGAAAATACGGTATAAATCTGGTATGTGTCATTAATTTATTTTGTGTGTTGTTTCCAATGAATGGCTTACACACACTTACAGCCGCAACAAACTATTTTGCCTTTTGATGTGAGGAGGAGGCCTGCAGGCAACAAACACCAGAGGATGGGAGGTCATCCGATCCTGCACCGTTCCACGTGACACCTGTAAAACTGTCGCCTTTCAGACCGGGGCAACAGTGGGCGCAGACACACCTAGCAGTGAGCGCTCTCCTGAATGACTTGGCTTCTGTTTCCGAGGTAATGACCCACTCCGCCAAATTATATGCGAGTGTGTCCGTATAAGTATCATGTCGTGCAGACAATGGGCTCGGAATACCGAGCTGAGACCCTTTGAGAGCGTGGTCGATGGGACAAGAGAAAAATGCAAAAAAGTTCAATTGTATCTGCAAATATATTATTGCAACATACAGGTCCAACCATTTTTTAAGCTGATTTGTTCATGCACACTCACGTTTGACCTTTAATAATGTTTGACAATCCCAGTCTATAGATGAAAAAATAAGGCCTTTAATATTTCACTTTGTGTTTGAAATACACAAAATCTCTACAAGCTATAGCAAATAATAAAAGTGTAACAATCTGAATCTCAAAAGTCTGTTACGTACGGTGGGGGAAGGAGACGACACAACGGCACAGATCAGTTCAAGAGGTTTATTGAAATTGATGATGACGATGTGTTGGCGTGTGTATGCTACTAAACGTGAATGGTGCAAAACGATGTGTAGAATTAACAATGTGAATGTTACCAGAGTTCGTTTTTAAGTGAGTGTTTGATGAATCCTTAGTCAGACCAAAGGGGGCAAGGCGAGAGAACAGTCCGTGGGCAAGCGAGAGGTCGGGGGCTGGAGAGAGGCAACAAGGACCATATCTTAGCAGGGGTCGAAGATCAAAGGGGGCAGTCAAGAATCCAGTGGGAAGTCGAGGCACACAGCTCGATCACGAGAAACAGAGAGAACACTGCAGGGAACACAGAGGACATAAGACACGGGCACAGGGAAAGCACAGAGAAAGCAAGTAAACGGAGGGAAGCCAAAGACGGGATGCTTACTACGAGGAGTGAACTACGTTCTGGCACTGGATCTTTGGGTACGCTGGTCATTATGCTGTCCGCCTTCATCAGACACAGGTGTGCTGGTTGCCGATTAAAGAGCAGAGGCGGGTCCCTGCGCGCTTCCAGCGCTGACAGCAGATGATATGCGGGATTGCGCGTGCACCGTGACAAAGTCCACTCAAAGCGATCACATTAAACAATCATGTATGTTTTTTTTTATTTCTAAGTTTAATCCTTTTTTTCAAGGAATGTC